>NC_046367.1:4592816-4864332 GCF_011125445.2 Fundulus heteroclitus
TTGTTGTAATTAACTTAATAAATAATTACAATAGACCTGTTTATAGATTAGATCAGGTTGTGTGTCTAAAAGTAGTGTTTTCTGTCTGTAAAAAGGTAAGTGAGCTAATATCCCATCCCCCCATGTTTGGATTTGTTGTCGGCCCAAGCTAATACGCTATAGCCCATCCATCCATCCACTTTCCTGCACACTTATCCCTATTGGAGTCGCGAGGGAGTGCTGGTGCCTATCTCCAGCTGTTAATGGGTGAGAGGCGGCGCACAACCTGGAAAGGTCGCAAGTCTGTCTCAGGGCAACACAGAGACAGACAACCATTCACGCACACACTCACACCTAAGGAGAATTTAGAGAGGCCAATTAACCTAACATTCATGTTTTTGGACTGTGGGAGGAAGCCGGAGTACCCGAAGAGAACCCACGCATGCACAGGGAGAACATGCAAACTCCATGCAGAAAGACCCAGGGTGGACTCTAACCCAGGACCTTCTTGCTGCAGTGCTACCCACAGTTATATTATAAATAACTTTTCTGGGTTAAGTATATATGTATGTATATACACACTACAGCTCAAAGGTTTGGGGTCTCTTAGTAATGTCCTTATGTTTGTTTTTTCTTATAAAAAGCACTGGAATTTCTGAAATATTTTTCAAATAATGACTGAAAGGAAGAAGAGAAAGCAGAAATAACACAAAACATAAATGATAACTTCCATGCTTCCATGTTGTGAAGCTCAGGTTGTCATTGCAATAAAATTTTGTCACTTCCCTTATTCCTCTTGTTCTTCAAAAGAAACATTATCCTCCTCAGTTATTTCTCTGATGTGAGACAATCATTTTTGTACTTTCATCTTGTATGCATTCCAGTCACATGTGCTGCGTGTAATGTGCAATGATATCGTGCAAAGAGCGGAAAACAGCTAATTCTGCGAGCGTATGCAGCGCGATCACTGTGAAAGTGCTGATGTTGAGACATTTGGTGCACTGCAAACGTCACACGTGTGTTTTGCTTGGAAACTCTAGGTGTGGGGGTTAAACCCTGTTTTTACAGAGCTGACTGAAATTACAGTCAGCACCGCAGTCCTCAGGCAACCTGGAAACGGTGGCATGTTCCTGCCGCTGTGATTGTTTCATAGTGGTCTACTATGATGTAGCATATTGTGATCAGATAGTGTCAGCCTCAGCATGTGAAGCTGGTTTCAGTGTTGAGCTAAAGCATCCAGGAATCTCAGAATCTCACAAGCTCCGGTTATCGCAGTTGGGTGAGTAAGCACAAGAGGTGGAAGAAAACATCAGACCGTTTTTTTGGTTTTGTTGTTTCACACAATTTGATCAAGGAATTGGTTTGAATCATCTACACACTTTCATGCCCAGGCAACCATAAGGCCAGTTATTTCTTGCTCTCTTCATTACTAGCAAATTTGTTTGGTTCTTGTGGTAATTTATTTGTATCATTGGTTTTTCCAAACATGGAAAAATTTTGCAATGATTTAAAAATTTGGGTGCTACTTTTTAAACAATAAAAGTTACACATATTTTTTTTATTCCATTTACAATCCGGTCACAATACCGGAATTTGGATATCTGCCGAAACCAATACTATTTTGATACCAGAGCTCTGTTTGCTTTAATCTTATTATTATCATTATTGTTGATTCTTTAAGAGGTTGCAATGAAATCCTCTCTACAGGCAAGTATGATATGTACGAAAGCAGGCATGTATATTTCAAAAGACAACTTAAAAGTATAAGGTCAAAAAAGGAAGTCAAAAAATATGTAATCATTTTCACAGGAAAACCCCCAACCTGAAAACTAATGTGCCACTACAAGGGTTTCATGGTAAATGGCCTGTACTGCTTTATCAAGTCCCACGACTTCAAAGTGCTTTACAGTTCAATTCAATTCAAGTTCAATTGCGTCTTTCACCCATTCACACACACATTCACACCGTGACTTGACACACACTGACACATCTGGAGCAGACTGACAAAAGCGAGGTTGCTATACATCAGCACCACCGGGCTCTCTGACCACTACCAGTTTAAAATTTACTGTCCAAGACAGATACCCATAAATGGTAAACTTCCCTGTTGTTCAACAGATTTTTAACCTAATTTTATTTCAATCACTGATTTTGCTCTTTTTTGTTTTACTTTTTTTGGTCTTTTTTTCACACTCTTAATTGTTGCAAATTGAGATGTGTAAACCAGATGTAAAGTGCATTATAAAAAACATGTATTGATGTAGGTTTTGTTATCCTCTAACACTACCGCTCTTCAAATAAAAGGGTTGCTTCATGTGATTATCACAATTTAAGTATACCGGCTCAGCGACAAACCAAAGTGTTAAAATATACATTTTTATGTGCCACAGTGCTGGGCTCAATGCGCTTCTGCTAGCTGGCTGTTCCGCGGGTTGGTTCGAAATTTTCAGGTCCATAAAATATGTTAGTATTGATACCCAATACCAACAATGTATCGATGTATTGCCCACTTCCCTTGATAAAGGCATATAAGAAATATATAAATACAGTAAAGCTACCCATACCTTTATTTAAGATCTCTGTTGAACATGACCTGGGGTCTCATTTATAAAGGTTGCGTACACACAAATTGGGGCCTTAAACCTTCGTACGCCACTTTCCACACAAAAGTTGTAATCTATAACAAAAAAAAACTTGACGGAAAAATGTGTGGTCCTCACCTCAAGTCTGACCCTGGTGATCGCTCATTTTGGAGACCGGGGATCTTGCCGACGCAGATGGTGGGTTGCAGCCAAACTGCATGATGATTCCTCTCAGATGTTCAATTTCAGTCCATATCAGACTTTAATCATAGATCAGCTTGATCATAAGTGTTCAAGACAGCAGTGTTATTCTACACTGGTGACACACAACTATACAAATAGAACTTTAAATAAATAAAATAATGCACATAAGCCAACCTAAATCTTACATAAAACAAAACATTTGATCGTGGTTTTCCCCCACCACACCCTCTCCCTGATGTCATGTTTGCTTTTAGATGTTTGGCCCACATGCAGAATACACTCGGTGAGACAGATTAGATTTCACGGGTTTTATTCTCAAAGGAACAACAGGGAGGACGAGGGCTAATCTGGCACAGCAGACGCTGGGGCACACGAGTGGGGACCAGGGAACCGGAACACACTAAGGAGGAGAACAAACGATTAGTCCACGGAAGAGAGCCGGCGGAAATCTCTAGGAGCGTAAGCTTACCACGAAGCGCTGGGAACCTGGCCGGGGAGGGGGCAGTGCGGTCTCAGCCTAGCACACGGTAGAGGAGACGGGTGTCCGTGGGAAGCTGGGGCAGGAGTGGGTCCGAGCAGCACCGGGGAAACAAAGGGATCACAGCGGGAGGATCCAGAAGATCGTCGGGGGGGTACCTTGGGTCCGGAGAAGGGGAAGCCGACTCAGAGGGAAACCAGTGGAGCACGAGAGGGATCACTGGAGCACGGGAGAACTCGCAGGAGCACGAGAGGAGACGTCTGAGCTCAAGGAGTGAACCTGGGAGACACAGAGGACTGTCTTAGTCTGCTGAAAAGGTAAGGAGGCGAAAAGCCGTGGCCAATTGGTCATACCACAACGGTAACACTATGGCATCCTCCCGCTGTTCGAGCGCAGTTCTTATAGAGGGGCCCGGTGCTGCTCAACTGCCCGCAGGTGTGCGTGCTCCGCCCAACAGTCAACCCCGAACACCTGTGGGAGAAGCAGAGATGGCAGAGCCGGCAGCGAGCTGCCCGGCCCTGCTTGCTGAGTCCTGACACCTGATGATCACCAGATCATCAGGGAGAGAGTGTGTGTGCCATAGATTACAATATTATTGTTACATGGTTTGAGGCCATGTAACTTTAATTGCTGTAAACGGTCAAATACACTGATACATGAAGCTGCACGGTGGATGCATTGGCACTATTGGAAGACCTTGGAGGTGGGAGAATTAGGAGGGATCAAATATTTCCAGGCCAATGATGATGACTGGCCAATATACCACTTTAGACTTTGCATTTTGCTACAAGCTACAGGACAAAACCCCCTTCAGGATCTGAAAGGCAGCTCTCCAACCCCCAGAGCACAGAGAAGGTGTGTACCCACCACTCAGCCCCATGTAGTACTCAGGGTCCATTGGTTGCCTAAAAGGCTTTTAGCGGTGTTTATTTTTATTTACTTATTTTCTGGAGGGGCAGGGACCTTTATCATCGCGGGGGAAACCTCTCAATTCTCCGGGTCTCCCTCCCTCCTCTGAATGTCGACCTAAGCGCACAGCCTGAGAGGAGTTTCAACACGGAGCACGGCTTTCATCTGACATTGAAAACAACGATCATGATTCATTTTTATGAGCTCCTTTAATGTGGGCAACATCTGTGCTTTTACCTTTGATTTTCTCATTTAATTTAGCAGAGTTTCTTTTTTTCTTTCTCTGTGGTTCCCCCGTCATAATGATGAAAACAATTATCAGCTGATCCATTTTTAATACACATTAACATTCACGAGGTGCTTTTGGACCTTCGCCAGGTGGAGCACACAAACACCAAGGTAGGGTAAGTTTCTTTACATAGAACTTTTCAGTTACAAGACATTCAAAGTGCTGTACATGAACAGAAAAACATTACAGACATACAAAGAAAAAAATATTATTTCTTACAACAAGCATACAGACACACATTCACCACAAAAAATTCTAAGAAAGCTCAAATTTGAGGTCTCTGACCTTTTCGACACTACAGCTAAAACAGGAAGCAGTGGTCTAAGGGAAAAAGCACAGTAGAGGCAGTGTGTGTTTTAGTGTGTGTGTGTGTGTGTGTGAACTGTGGCAGATAGCATTTGCAGCCATTAGTCGTTGATAGCGATGGTATGTTATCAGGCGGTTCAGTTCAGTGCACTCTTTTTAAGGTCACAGAATGCAGATGCAGATGTTATGTAATCAAGACACCCTGTATTGATTACATAATATCCAGGAGAAATTGATTGCAGGGGAGCTAGTTTAGATAATAGCATTTGTTTTTCTTGGCAGGTAGACTTGTTTTTTCTGTCTGCCTTAAAGTCTCACTGGTACATCTCAATGGCGATTTCAAACAGACAAAATTGTCCTCATTCTGCCAGGGTCCAGCTTCCAGCTTTCTCAAAGATCGTTCCCATCCTGCCAGCAGGTTCAGAAACAGCAGCTGGCCTGCAGTTCTGCTTAAACAGCATTTAATTCTGAGTGCTGGTAGCAGCCATATACCATGGGCCAAAACAGCTGCCAACGTTTTTAGAATTTCTCAATTCTACAGGTAACTGCCAGCTCCAAAAGGCAGAAATCCTGGTATCAAAATCCAATTTTGAACAGATTTTCAACACCCTTGACTGACAAAATGGACAGACACAGAATCCTCCTCCCACCATTTGTCCAGCTGAACATGTCCCGTCGGGCACAAGGACTTTCTTCTTCACCCAGTCTTCTCGTTGAGAAAATTTTATCAATTGCGTTGAGGGTCCAACTGACCAGATCCATAATTTCTAGTTTGGAAGATATGTAAAAAGATAGTAGCAGGGAAGCAGGTGATGAAGTGGGGAAGAGAGAGAAGAAAAAAGAAGTGTCCACCTTCACCGAGAAGCAGGAAGAAAAAAAAAAAACTAGTAGAACAAACCAGAGTGGGCTGGGCATTAGAAGGTTGAATGAATAATCAGGTAAAACAACAAAAAGACACATGCAAGCAACGGGACAAGACATTCTGGCCGAGAGTGGTTGAGTGAGGCAGGTATAAATAAGGAGAGTGACAGGTGAGCAGAGTTGGCAGTAATTAGTGCAGCAGGTGGAGATTATTAGGTGCAGAGTTGTGGTTGGTGGGTGACTGAGCTGACTGGATGGAGACCGGTGGCTGAACAGTGGACTGAGTTGATTGGACGCTTTGTCAACTGGTAACTGTTGGCTGAGGGAAGTAGAACCTAATCAGTCCAGAAAAGTCCAAATAGAAATGAGAAAAAACCTGAATCCTGACAATAAATGAAAATTGTGTGCTGGTGTGCGGGGACATGGTTTTATAAATCTAAATATTGTTTGGCCTACAGCATTTTTTTTTCTTGGCATATGTACACTTTTAGTATGGATTCCACGCAATGTTTTAAAAATGAGAAGCTCAAGGACCTAACATTGTCCCCCCCCATACCTATGACTGTGCACTGACCAAATGGCTCCCATGTTTATTCGGATCTTCTACAAGTCTGTGGAGCTGTGCAACGTTGCTTCGTGAATCATGCTTCCACTGCTCCATGATCATTCCAGTCACCATTACAGGGTTAAATGACAACAGGCATGTAGCCCTGATGTCTGTGATAAAGAAATCCTTTGACTAGTGTCAAAGTATCTGAATGAAGTTATAGGGTACTTTCTAGACCCCCCGTGGTTTGCTTACTAGGCAAATAGGTTGGAAGATGATCAACCTGGGATAACACTTCATCCTGCAGCACCTCCACCACCAAGGAATGTACCAGATATTATTCCTTCCACGAATAAACAAAATAAAGAAAAATACAAAATACACTTTTAGAATCATCTATTCTGGCAGCAAGAACAACACAGAAATGCAAAATGACTACATAAAAAGCATTGACACTGCTCCCAGTTCAGTAAAAGCCCAATTGAATAAGAAGAAATCGATAAGCCATTCATGGACCAGAGTTCAAAGAGCAAAGAGTATTACACGTTGAAAGACTATATTAAAAAGTTTGTTTGAAATGGCCATGAACACTCATAAACCTCTTTCCATCTCTTGCAGAATCTGTAGAAAGAGCACGCATTTTCTGTAATCTCAAACGAATTAGCATTTTTGTCACAGACCAAAATTTTTTGCAACATTTCTAAGTAAACTGATTATGCCTGAGACATTTCTAAAGTACATGGGATGCGATTTGACTAAACATAAAGGAAGCTTAGTCATAGCGCCTCACATCAACCAAAAAGGAAGTCCCTTTTCTGTATAACTCTGTTAACCCTTTATGTACCACTTCAATCATCACTCAGGGCACATGATCATTATACTACTTTATTCCTGAAAAACGAAAAGAAAACTATATTGCATATCCTGTAGCCAGCATGTATAATGATAAGGTGCAAAGTGTATGATGACACATGTAAACATGCCCCTGGGCAATGCACTTAAACTCAACTTGCCTATGTATCTTCTTATCGGTGTATGGATGTGTGCAAATTAATGTGGGCAGCTAGGTGAGTGTGGCTATAGTATAAAGTAGGGCTGGACGATATAGAAAAAAAGCATATCGGGAAAAAAATGCATATTGATCGATATTGATAATTATTGAAAATATTTAAAACTATATTTTATGTGCAGCTCTGCCTGGACATTTTATGATGTTGCTAAATGATTTAATTTTAATAAAGAACACAAACACAGAATTCCAATTAAATCTTTATTTAATCAACTTTTTTAACCATAACAGAATTTGTTTAAAGAAAAATACCTTAAGAGACCTGAGTTATGTAATTAAATACTGACAAAGAATAAACTAAAGTGACCAGTAAAATGACCAAAATAAATATACCAAATAAATAAATAAAATAGCCTAATTAGGTGGGAATAGTACACTAGTTACTTCTCAGGTTTCATAATTGAGAGGCTGACGCAGGGCTGAGGTCCGAGGTTGTGGCCTGGGAAGACACAGATTGCAGCTCATTTTGCACTGATTCCCTGCATTAGTTGCACAGTTTAGGGAGTGCTGTTAGAGAAAAACTTGCATCCCAGAACTTTATATCACGGATCAAGAGTGGCGAGTAGTTGTTTGAAGCCAGGTTTTTCAACTGCCGACAACAGCAGACATATCCATCACTATGAAGCATGTTACTGCATGCGTGATGTCCTTATGCCGCTTGGACGCTTTGTCATTTTATCACAAAGAAGGGAGCCCAGTTTAGCTGCTATACCTGCTTTGTTTTGGAAGAACTTCCAGAAGATTCCTACGAAGACGCGGAGCAGCGGCGGGGCTGACACAGCTCACGCTAAAAAAATATGGTACATCCTTCAATCAAACTCAAACCACGCCCACATTTCACACCTTTCAAAAAGTGACAGCCGGAAGTCCCGCCTTCAACTTCCGGCGGAACTCCCGCCTTCCTTAACCGGAAGCCCCACCTTCTACTGTCCCTGTATGTTCCGCTTTCTACCTCCAGGGGTCGCTGTCCCGGCCCTCTGGAAAAAAAAAAAAAAAAAAAAAAAAAAAAAACAGCCCCCACATCCGGAGTTCAAACCCACCCTCCACATCCGGATTTCACACCCACCCCCACATCCGGATTTCACACCCAGGGACGCGCAATCCCTTGACAGTCAGAGGGATCCGGCCTCGGCACCCTCGTCGCCAAGATCGTTTGTTGAAAAGGATTCAATCACTATTGAGGCTTCAGAGAGGGCCTGATATTACGACAACCGGGGCGGGGTGAAGGCGGTGGGTGGGACCTTGGGCTAGTAGTGGGGGATGGGTGTGAACTCCGGATGTGGGGGGGTGGGTGTGAAATCCGGATGTGGGGGTGGGTGTGAAATCCGGATGTGGGGGGTGGGTTTGAACTCCGGATGTGGGGGCTGTTTTTTTTTTTTTTTTTTTTCCCGAGGGCCGGGACAGCGACCCCTGGAGGTAGAAAGCGGAACATACAGGGACAGTAGAAGGTGGGGCTTCCGGTTAAGGAAGACGGGACTTCCGCCGGAAGTTGAAGGCGGGTCTTCCGCCGGAAGTTGAAGGCGGGACTTCCGGCTGTCACTTTTTGAAAGGTGTGAAATGTGGGCGTGGTTTGAGTTTGATTGAAGGATGTACCATATTTTTTTCACGCTGCTACGGGTGTGAGCGGCTGAGAGGCTTACGTGATGAAAGAAGTTGGTTGCGTTACCAGACTTTGTTTTTACCGGTTCCTTGCAAATAGTACAAATCACTGTGGTTTATTTCTGTCAGGCTGGCGAACTAGTAAAACCCCATTTTGGGACCGTTTCCTCCGCCGCTCCTTGCTGCGACTTATTCACATGCTCTGTAATGTGGTTTGAGAGGGCGGCGCTTTGTGACGGCGTGCCTGGGTCTGTGATTACGATTGGTCGAGAGGAAGTAGTGACTGTAGCATCAATTAATATGATAGGCTGAAAGGAAGGAAGGAAAACTGTCTCTGTATCGACCCTTTTTTTTCCTATCTCGCCACACGTCTATCGATCAATATATATTGTTATTGAATTATCGTCCAGCCCTAGTATAAAGTGCTTTAAACGGGCCTATTCATGTATTTTGACCATAAATTAAAAACACAGTACTGCAGAACTACCGCGGCAATATCAATCAAATAACTAAATTCAGCGTCCAATCAACCCTGAGTTGAAGAAGCCCTCATCAATGAAACTCAGATAACACGATTCATGGCAACGGCAGGAAATAAGAAGCCTAGCCAGGCATAAAAAGGAAGTGGCAGCTAATCCAGATGAAGTATGAAAATACAGTTTAATCAGGTAAGGTTCAGTTATAAGTTATTCTTATATTTAACTGTAATCAACTAAGACATTAATAGGTTATATATTCGACATATGCAATTAATGATGGGATGGTGTGGGTTATTGAAATAACTGATATGTTCATTAATCTTTTTGCCAGAATTTGGCTTCACCCATCCTTCTAAAAAATGACTTGACACTGATTTTCTTGTAGGTGTGTAATTTATGCCAACCTTACTTTATATTAACTATATATCATATAGGCTAATTTTATACTCTAAATTAAAGTACAGGTGGCATTATATGAGTGAAATGTGCTGTGGCCTTAATGATGTTGGGGGGACCCTAGAAAACATGGAGGGTTCATATTTTTTAACCAGTTTAGTTCCACTTGGTCTCATGGTAGTCTTTATGTCGTGCACTGGGGTATCAAACTAAATAAGCTGCATGATCACTGTTTTGTCTAAAGATGGGATTAAATAAATAAAGAGATAAGAAAAAAAGGAATACAGATAATTGCTTCCGACTTTGAGGCCCGTGAGAGTCTCTGAATGTTGGAGAAAAATCAGATGGAAACATTCTGTGCCTAACCATGTTGCTGTATACAGAAGCTAGAAACGGCATTACCCAAACAGAACTTTTGATGAAGATGTCTACAAAGTATTAAAATACATTTCTTTTATTGCACTGATATGGGGCCATGGCAATGGGTTTGTAACCTTTATTTAGAAAAAATTGTGTTTTATCGTTGGAGAAGGTTCAACCTGCCTTTAACATCCCCTACTGTGACTAGGAGATTGGTAACTTTGAATGAATGAATTATCCTTAAGTGATCTTACAGGCAGGAGGCCTTATTGGGTGGGTTGTGTGAGTATATTTTTCCATTGAATTTGTCCAGCCCATTGATTGGAACTGCTTTTGTTGTGCTGTGCCATTTGGACACACCAACCTGGGGGCTATTGAACTAATCTGACCTGTTTTCTATTGTGATGCGCCCAAAAGACCCATCAACAGGGAGGCTGTTAAAGATTATGACATTACAGATGCTGGAACTGCTGGGATACAACAGATAACTCACGGCCACGAAGGACTTCACAGATGTGGTATACATAAACAAATGCACAGTTATGTCAGGGCAGACTGGACATGTGGATAACCTGGAGCCAGTGCTATTTCACAGTCAAAGGGTACATTCACACCAAACGCAAATGACACCACAATATTGCCACTTTTACATGCTGTCGCTTGCCTATTGCCATATTGCCGACAGTTCACATGGCAGGCAACAGCATTTGCACAGTGAGCGACAAGCCAGAAATACAGCAGCATAATGGTGCTATCTAGTGATGCTTTCACTTAACTGCCACTCCTATCTCTTCTTAGATCGGGTCCTTTCTGGACTTGTCTTGGTAGTAATAACTGGTTGAGTCATACAACTCAGGTCGACTGCAGACCACCACTATCAGCTTTTCTTCCATGTTGAATGAAAACAGCTTTGTCCGCCTCAGTCCTTCACCGCAGTCCGCCACAGTCCTTCATCACATGTCACAGCCACATCTAGTTCCTGATTGGTTGTTGTGGTGCAACAAGACACAAATGTTCAGATTTTTCAGTTCCAGCAAATGTCGCTTTGCGTCCATTGCAGGTGTTGTGTGCTAGATATTTATTCTGGCCTGCTCATGCATATCTCTGAAGGCCCATCTTACCCGGTTTAAGATGTGGCAGTAAATGAGAAATTATTGATCAAGAGATAAACATTGTAATATGCATATTTATTTAATTAGGAATTCTGAATGGAGACAGAGTATTACATTACCATTTGTTGTATTCAGTACAAGCTGACCTCATGGCGATGTAGGATTCTGTCTAACTTTCACAACTCTGAACACATCTTTTTAAGGGTGAGACCCTCCTATCTCTTCAAGAGGGGGTGGTGATCTGTTCTGAAAACAAAGAGACCCTTCTACTCTGCAAAGGGTTAAGCCAAATGACCTATCCCCTGCCATAAAACCCATGCATGTTATCTTACCCAGCAACAGAGGAGAGACATACCTTAAGCCTGGGGGGTTTGTTTTATTATGCTCCATACAACTGTCTGATTAATATAACAACTAAGATATTTTCCTCAACAATTCCCTCAAACAAAGTGTAAATGATAAGATGTAATCTCCTAAACCACTTTCCCCTCTGTAGGTGGCTAGGGAACCCATACAGAAGCCTACAACCCAAATGAAATACTTTACCTATTTTTGAAACCAAATTAAGTTGTAACTTACCCCTCAATAATAAGATAACCCAACTTATAAACTAAAAAGCTACTGAACCTATCTAAATCCTAAAACAAACTAGACCCAACAAAAGTAAACACCTTTTAGCCTATGATATCTTTGCAACTACAAAGAAACTATTATATGAGCTAAATACAACTCTAGGAGTCTTAAACTAGATTAACAAGATGTCTTTTCAAAAATTAATATAAACTGTGAAAGTACTACACCCGATCAAACTACAGAATAAAGACCAAATTATCATGCAATGCACAACCAAGATCCTAACAGTACTAGTATTTAACATCTTAGGAATATGGAACTTATAAGACAAATGCCGTGATTACAAAATTCCTTTTTTTTTTTACACAATGCATTCAATCGTTGTCATGATGTTGTCTTGTGTCATAGAGATGTCTTCGTCTTGCCCATAAAGATAATGGATTATAGAATCATTGTCCCAACCGCGATCTCCACACAGCTGTATGTTAATCTTTTATTAAAAATAAAATGAAAACCCTTCCAGTCAGGCAGCCTGACCCGAAAGCTGCTCCGGTGATGTTTTCTTTGAACCCTCTGTGGCTGGCACACACCGCTCCGCAATCTGATGAGCCTCCTGAACCTTGGCCCCCCACATCTGTCTTCCGATGACCTTAGCGCGCACTCATTCAAGGTCTGGGGGTTGATGGACCCTCCTTCACATTCCTTAGGAATCTCCAATACAATCTGAAACTTACACGACAATCTTTAGATGTCAAATTTCGTGTGCTACCTGTTAATCCCGGGAGGTTGATGTCACACCCCGAAAAACTCCTTTCAGTCATATGGAATGTATCCTGTAATGAAAGTAACTTAACACTCCAACAAGAAACAAACATCAAAGCTTTACCCCATATCAATTTAGTCTGTGCACAGATTGTTAGCCAATTGTTTTTTCAGATTCTAATGAATCCTTACCACCGTCCATTGTCCATCTTCATCCTCTCAGGAAACCTATGCCTAGAAATGTAATAGTTAATGAGACATTTTATCACAGTTTCTCTGTCCTCTCCTTTTCACGGGCCTCTGGTCATCCTGCAAAAGAATCCATGCACGCACACACAAATACTTTAGACCTCTGGTGGGGACCTCCATGTCTGTGGAATAAAAAATGTGTTAATTCAGTTTTGAAATCAAAGTACATTTGTTCTGTAAGAATGTCAGAATGTTCTTTGGATTAAAGTGACCACACATCACACCACTTCACACAAAACATTTCTGTAACCTCTACTCCCATCCCAGATGTCCTACTCTGTGTGGTTCAGAAAAAGTTCCTGTTTTAATCCTAGAGGACATGCCATCTGGTCGTTTTACAGCACCCGTTCTTCTCCAACGCACCTCTGAAGCTGCTCTGCTCCACCTTCACTCTTCTTGTAATTAATTCCTCTCTCAGTTCCTCTTCAATAGATGCCATCCTCATGTCAAAAATTCCTGCATCCACCATTTAGGATCATTTGACATGCACTGTTTTTCCAACACATAGTGAACCCCCCTACTATTCACTTATCTTCCTATCAACTTGTTACAAATCCTGATCCAGTTAACTCCAACACGATATATGCGGCTTTCAATCCTTAACTATCCTGCATGACACAACAACCATCTTTGAACTACTACTTTTAACAGGGCCCTTACTAGCTTAGATATGCATTAAGTTACCCTCTGTTGCCCTCTGTTTTTCTATTTTATCTAGTTTTTTTATTGTACCTCTTTCCCTCTTGGAACAAAAATAATTTTGTTATAAAAACTTAACTGCAAATACTTATCTTTATTGAAGTATGAAAAACACTGGCTCATATCCTGAATCCAAATCAAAACATTATTTCAGTTAACCATGCAATGTATCTGCAAAAGGTCCTTCAAAGATTGCGTAAGATCTGTGTATCTAAATGAAATAATGACTGCAAACTGACGGTCTCAGTGGCACACAGCAATTCGGCTTTGTGAGAATGCAGGATGTTCCAAATTATTTACATACCGAGACAGGGTGTTGTGTCTGGGCAAAGAACATTTAAAACATTGTTTATAGCCTGATTAAAATACCTGGTGATATAAAAAATCCTGGTGAATATCTGGTGTATCACAGCAGGCAACTGTTATATGTAAAATAGAAAAATCTCAATATTTGCGGAGGGCACCGCTGTGCATTCCAAAGAGAGAGGCCCCATTGTAAAACTGTCACCCTGGGAAGTTGGAACTGATAGCAACTCCCCTGGCTAAATTTATGACATGCAATTACTTAACCCGAGAGACATTCCCACCCAGTGAATCTCCTGCTCATAATTATACACCTTCTGCTGTTTAAGTATGAACAATACGGTCAAAACTCACGTTTACAAGGACATATCAGTTACATAACAGAAAAGTGAATAGACATTAGTATATTTTTCAAAACCGCAAACCTGTACGCTGGTATATGCTCAATCGGCCACCCGAAAGAAATGTTTAAGTACCTCCTGATCCTTTTACCTTCAAGATTGTTGCTACCAGTCTGTGTGGTTCCTGTCATAGATTTAGATAGACATTCTGGCAGATCAGGCAGAAGGAGATAGGAATTTAGACAAAGCTTCCATGTGTGGAACTCTTAAAGAACACCAGATGCTTGGATAGAAGTCAGCATCTCTTCCCCCACGTGTTGCAGTGGCAGACCACTGTAATGTCTCTGCGAAGCACCTCGGTGACAAAGTCTGGGTCCACAACTCAGAATCTGATGAAATAAGTGGCTCCAATGTGTGCAGAAAGTTCATACAGTCATTTCCCTTGACAGCTTAGGATCTGTGCTGTTCATGTGGCATTGCCATCCTTTCCAGAGTGTGAAAACATTGTTCATGGGAGCGTTATCCCCTTGCTGGGGTACTGACCTTCTTGAGGTGAGGTCAAATTGGGACTTCATGCCAGGTTGACTTGCTGGTGGTGTGAAACAGCCTCTTGCCCAGTGCCCAGCGTGAGCAGCTGTAGCAGATGTCGATGGGTGCTCCAATAAATTCAACATATCAGCTCTAAATGCTCAGTTGTATTCCTCCAACCTTGAATTGGCACTGATCACCATATTTGTCATCTGCTTCCATGCTTCAGAACCAACAGACCTGCGATGAAATGGAGGATAAAAAAACAGGAGGGGGCAGCCCCCCTCTTTGAATTAAATTAGAGACATTCCTTGGTGCAATCTGCTGCTTTCTCTTACTCCCTTTCTGCTCTGTTTCCAATAACTGTAATTTTAGTATCTTCTAGTAATTAACAAACTCAAGTGTTGTCTTTCTCCCCTCCTTTTGAGCCACAGGCAAATGGTGCATCAAATATTTTTGCCAGCGAGTGTATCAGGATTTAAGTTCATCAGGTGAGATACTGAAGAGGACGCGCTTTTTAACACTATTTCTCTAAATAATTCACCCAAATTGGACTGATTTGTTTTAGAATCCACACCTTTGTGTTTGATCCATTCTTCTGATTTTTTCCGGTAGATGTTGTAAAGCCCAGTCAAATTTAGGAAGCTCTGCTGAAGTGTATAAAAGAAAATGCTGTGTAACTACATCTTCCAAGGAAGAAATTATAAAAAAAAACCCACAAAAGTTACATCCTAAAATGGCTCTAAAATCAGTTTTGTGCCTTTGTTTAAATTTTTCTTTTAAATTCAGCCAGCCACGATCGATCACCAGCAACGATGTTGAGAAGTTTATTCACCAGAAATTGCATATCACCAAATAAACAAAAAAAAGATTCCTCGGCTCCTAAATTACTTTGTAACAAGGGCATCTACATTTTGTGGGACTATGAGAGTGTGGTTACATATAATGAATACTTTGGGGACCGTCCTGTGATTTGCCCTTAATACTTTCAGTTTCTATTATTGTCTGCCGCTCTGCAATATCAATATCTATAATAGAATGATGCAAGCCATTAATATTTGTCATAGATTCCTCAATATTAGCTGCTTCATTTAAGGATAACTTCAAAACTGACTCATGACTAAATGCAGGGTTAACAGAATCTATCAAATCAGCAGCAATGTCCGTTTGCCAACACCATTAAGTGTACATTTTAACCTTAACTTTTAACTTTTAGTTTTGCTCACTCGTGTTTTCCCAGACCTGCAATGAGTAGAAGCCGATAGCGTGCTATTTTCTGCTCTCTGTTAATCAGCTAGATTTAAGGCTGGTGTATTATATTCCTATATATATGTATTATAACTAGAGCTATCAAACAATAAAAAAAATTTAACCACAATTTAATCGCAAATTATATTTTATTTCTGAAAGTGTAAAAGCTCATTTAGGCATTTTAATATGCTATTTTGCAATAGATAACACTAATTAAAATTATGATCTTACAGAAGGTATGTTCCCTTTTTTTGTTTGTTCCCAATTTTTTAAAGCCTCAAACAAATATTTAATGTTCTCCCAAATTTCCAACAACTTTTGCAAACTTCTAACCTCTTTCTAACTGTTAGGCTACAGTTTAAAATAAAATTTTCTCCAAAACTCACCAAGATCCAGCCGGCCATGCTCTCTCCAATGTAACTCACCCATCAGCTGCTGCCAAAACCTCAAATCACTTTTCTCCGTTCAAAGTTCTCCTGCACTTCAACAAACATCTTTTATGCATCTACCTTCTTTCCAATGATTTCCAAATTCTCTTTTACCCATCTTTTACCCATATCTTAGCCAGATTCTTGCTCCATAGTGAACACTTTTTACTTAACCAAGTGTAATCTGCTCCACAATACTTCTCTATTGTAAGGCCCAGATCCGGGGGGGGAATTCACACCATCCTGGAGACACACATGCACACACAGACCCCCACTCTTTGAAGAGCCGCGGGGCTCAATCAGTCTCTGCTTTTCACTCACACAACGGATCCCATTTGAACTGAGACAAAATATTGGACAAGACATAACATATAAAGACAGACAGCTTGTGCACAAGGAGAGACCTTTGTCCCTTCAGTTCGATGGAACCTTCTCATTTATTTTAATACCTCCTTGGTCTAACCGTCGTACTTCCGAAAACTCCCGTTTTTGGCAGCTAAGAATCAACCCAAATTGTTTCTCTGGGATCCCTTTAAATCTCTTTCTTCTATAACAGTTTACCACTCAGGGTCCTACTGTTCTTAGCCTCAACTTTTAAAGATGTTACATATCTTAGCCGTTCTCTATCGCTATGCATACTTTGGGAAGTCTCCTTTTCCCGAGAAAGCGTTTCATCTCAGTCTTAAAATTCACCAGGACTCGTCAGTCTGGAGTTGGAGTGACCAAATTCCGAGACTCTTTATTTTCTTTGTATTTTATCTTTTTTATTTTATTTTATTTTATTTTCCTACAGTCTCACCATCTAAGTTTCTCGTTATTTCTATTTTATCGTTTCTATCTTATTTTACTTTTTTTGACGTAGACATACACGTAAATCCCATTCAATCTTTTCTCGGTTTCAACATAAATTCCATTTTCATCCTAATTGTACTGTTCAGCCTCTGATATTTTGAGAAGAAAGCTTCTCATCTACAGCACCACTTAAATTTATCCTAAACGTCTAACATTTTGCCAAAGGAGAATTTAAAAATCTCTTTACCTTTTCGGGTCGACCCTGTGGTGCTGCAAATTATTGCTTCTTCATGCCCAAATTCAAAAGGTTCCTCCACTTACTGTCAACTCCGGGTCACGGCACCATTTTGCTCATATTCATATTAAATGGTATATCTCTGAGTCATCGCTCAATGAGCTATGATTTAGTTAGTCAATGAAACTTAGCAAAATTAGATAATTGTCACACAGCTTCAAAATGTCTAAATGTACATTATTTACATCATTGTCGTGATTATTTCGATATGCTTGTTATGCTTACTTACTATACTGGTCATTAATTAAGAATTGCGCTGCTCTGGGTGGCAGCACATTGAAGTTTCATTGAGATTGTTTTCCTTTTCAAACTTCATTCCTCTGTTCAGAGCAGCTCTGTGGGATCCTGCAACATCTCTTTGACCTTAGCCTGACCCAAGAGAAGGCTCCTTTGTTGTGGAAGACATCTTACATTGTTCAGGAGCCAAAGAAAACTCACCCTTCAGTCATTAACGACTGTAGACCTGTTGCCCTGACATCCCACATCATGAAAATCCTGGAGAGACTCTTGTTGATCCACCTGTGTAAGCAAACAGCACATATCAGGACCCCCTGCAGTTCGCTTATCGCTGTGTAGTTGGAGGTAAAGACACTATCATACACCTTTGTTGTGCAATTATACATTGTTTAACGTTATTTAATGTTTCATAAATAACCCTCTGTCTGTTAAGTATTGTCTGGTGATGATCAGCTCTTAAGCTGATATCAAAACAATGGTTGAAAGGGGTGAATTCGAGCACTAGCAATCTTTTTAACAGCAAAACCTGCACACACATTGAATAAAGGAGTGACAACTTCTTTTCAAGTCCAAAATATTAATAACAGAAATAAAATGAACATCCAGAGAACATCACTATGTAATGCTGTTTACCTGAATTAACACTAACACAATATTTTGATTAATAAATACTCTCTACTAGGCTTGTGAAACTAAACTACCAAGCAAAATGAAGATAAAAAAGAAGCTAAGCTAAGAAACTATTTACATGCAAAACAAACAAAAGACAAAACAAAAGTGGTTGATCATGATCAGAATAACTCAGTGAATCCTTGTTCACTGAAGAGCTGATGCCAAAAACATGGAATGGAGTCAAAACATTTGCCATGTATTTCAATCCATTCACAATGCAAAGCCCAAGTTAAACAAAACATTATTTGTTGAAATAATATTCTGAGGACCGGTTTGTCCTGTAAAATCATTAAAACCCTTACGACCGAGTTTGTTAATGCGATTCTCCCTCCAGGCGTCTGGGGTCGCTGTGGCAACTTGGTGGCTAAGAGGTTACAACATAAAGTTGCCAAAATTACCTTGAAAACCGGCATTAATATACCATATTGATGCGAGAATAAGGCCATCGGAGGATGGCGGAGCAGAACAGTTACGCTTTATGCTTTAAAATGAACTCCTTTTAAAATGTCCGAAACCAGATGTTAGCAAGGCTAATATCCTGTTGGCTAGCGGACGCTCTGCGCTAACAAATGAAAGCTTTTGCTTTATTTTTAGTCATAATGAGTGGCTGGATAACGTAAACATTAATGTCCCATCAATGTATGAAACCCTTGTGGAGGTAACCTTGTTATAACCATAAATGAAAGACACACTCAGGGAAGCAGGGAAGTCGTTGGTTTGCCTCTTGGCAGGCTAGCGTTAGCGGGCTAACGCTTGGCTCTGTTGCACCACATGGTCGGGTCGGAGGCCTGTTGTCCTGCAGACAATTTCTGACTCAGATGCAGTCCGATTTGAGCAGGGGTTTTCCTCAGCATACAGCCTTCAGCTTCATCGGGGTTCGCTTTCTTGTACAGGCTGAGGAAAAATACACAGAGCTGTTTCACATGCAGGATCTTTGCCCCTGCATCTGATCGTGGGGTTAAGACAGCAACTTAGCTCTGTATTTGCCCGAACATGTTCCCCAGGCGATGAGAGACCTCTCCAGATGCTGGATGTGCGTCGGTCAGGCCCGTGCAGGGCCCGTGGTCCGAAGCAGCTCTTTCCTGGTCTGAGCAGGAGGTGATCTATGCAGTCTGAGAAGTGAAGAGCTGAAGAGAAGAGGGTTGAAGAAGAGAGAGTCTGTGTCTGTGCTGTGACTTTTATCTATAAGGAGGGGTCACAGCTGACCTCCTGCTGGGAAGAAGGGCCCTCAGGACGAGAGAGAAAGGGAGAGAGACCGTCCTTCCGGCCATGTCTGCAGCAGGACAGAATTTCTGTTAAACTCTTCCACTGTTCAGAATCCAATCCGAGATCAATTATTTATCATGGCGTTATTGCATAACACCTTCCAACAGATAGTGATGGATAGTGTAGATAGTGTGTAGATAGTGAAGATAGTGATGGCTCCAATAGCCATCTACAATAATGCTTTGAAGAATTTGGATTAATATTAGTTACAACAACCAGTGGCGGGTTCTGATATGGGCGACCTGGACAGCCGCCCAAGGCGGCTTCTCGTCTAGGGTGGCATCAGATTCCCCCAGATGACAATTTTCACAGCGGCTAATGCACTACTCTCTTTGTGAGTATATGGTTGAAGTCCAATATATCGGCCGGCCGATATTATCGCTGTGTGAATGCGCGTTGCTATGAAGAATCGTGTATGGGAATGAAAACAATCACTATGCGTACATCATCTAATTTTGCAGAAAATAATGTTCTTACAAATGGTCAGTCTATTTTCTCCTCCTGCTCCCCACAACAACATGCTCTTTTCTCACTGTGACACATTCATTAAATTTCATTTGAGAGTCGCAACGCTATTTGGAGCAAGACGGTGTCAGAGTAAAAAAGATGTGACAGAGTGGTGTGGATTGGCTACGAGCACTCTCTCTGTTTGTGTGTGTGTGTGTGTGTGTGTGTGTGTGTGTGTGTGTCAAACTTGTCAAGTCAAAGGAACTCGAGGGCCAAAAAAGTGAACATATTTTTTAAACCAAATAATTTTTTTTAATCTACAAATTTTAAATAAATAAAGTCAGATTTTTGTTAGGAAATGATTGTGTAAATTATTGTGGATCAAAAATTTTAAAAGGGTTTTGCTCCTTTGTTGTATTCATCCAGTTTGCAAATTATTATGAATAATTTAATTTGACTCTTTAACAATAATAAACTGAACTTTTTGGTCTAACAATAGAAAAACAGTATTTGGGTCCATTGTTCTTTGAAAACACTTGGTGTATTTAACCAATTTTAATATTTGAATTCCAAGCAGATTTTAATGCACCAAAGTCTGCATTTGAATATTATTGGACAGACGTTACTATGAAATTATAGAACATGTCAGAAGTGTGTTTATTAAAAGATGAATACTTTGTGTTGTACTTAACATTTTCAATTGTAGGACTTTTCTGTTATACTTTTACCCTAATTAAAAACTAACATCTTCCATCTGTATCAGCCATCTGTGCTGGTGGACCGAATCTTTCTTGAAATGCAATTGGAGGCCACCCAAAATCAGTACAGGGGCCACAAATTGCTCCTGGGCTTCATTTTGGACATGCCTGCTCTACAGGCTTCAGTCAGTTCATGAGAGAGTGATCAGGGTCGTGTTCTCTGTGACACAGTACACTCTCGCTCACCTGGCTGTTGTGTCTCCGTCGTCATTGATGCATTAGCGCGAGAACACGGTCTTACTTCAATATTTAGAGCTGAGAGCTGTCTCAAAAGACATGTCCCCTCTAAACATAAAGCTGTATAGTCACAGCAGTAGATGCTTTTCCTCTTCTTCCATGCACAACATTAGTGTGATTTCAACATCAGGGGCCCGTTCTTCATACGTCGCTAACTCAGTTAGCTGGATTTGATTGTTGACGATTTGGCATGATCTTGGATCGTTTGGTTCTTCGAAACTCATCTTGGACTTGCTGTCATAGCAAGATGTGCGCAAGCTTAAGCCTGCTCGCTCGCAGGCTTATTTCATGTAAACAGGATTAGATCGCAGCTTTATAAGTGGAGGAGATAGGGAAGTCTGTCGTAGCAATGTCTTGTCCGTTTTTACAACAGCAACCTGTTGCGGAAGGTGCAAGAATAATTTGCAGAGCTTTTCAAATGAATCGCGTATTTCGCAATAGACAGGATCCTTTAGCGCAACACGACAGTGTAATTGTAGAGAGACTTTTCTTAGTGGCTGTTATAAACAGACAAACACATCATTTAACAGTGGCTTTTAAAGAGGAAAAAGTGGTGTTATTTATATGATGGTTTGCTTTTTATTTTTATCATATTCAGTATGAAGATTTCTTCAGGCCATTTTATTGTGAAGTTTAGTTTTACTTTGAAAGACTTGCTTCCTGTCGAGCCGTATATTGTATTAGAAGAAACAACGGATGGATTATCTAGACACGGAGCAATACAGTTTTTGACCGTGTAAACTGTCTATGACTTGGAAAAGGAAAAACTTCATTTTTTATAGATAAAGAATTTTTTGTTCAAATTCCCAGTTTGCACATGTCTTTTACTTCCAGTGTCTAAGGAATGACACCAAATTCCTTTTGTAGAATAAAAGAACAAAGTAAATATGAAATATTTAAAATGCTAAAATACATACTGTAGGACAGCACTTAAGCATTTAATTTGTCTGTTGCTTTTTGCCAGCCCTCTCTCCTGGCTTTAGCAGACTTTGAGGTGTTACCTGTCGTTTTAATTAATGACTCAAATTCGGCATAACCTTTCATTAAAAGCTCTTGTTCTGCTTGGAGGAATTGTGCGCGTTCTTTGGCCATGCTGAACAGCCAATAGCAGCGTTGCTGATCATTGTTTCTACTATCGATACATTTCCCCTTTTAAACAAACGTATAAATGCGCAGTTATCTGAGATAACACTATCCAGCCATACTAATTATAAACAACAGGTGTGTTCGAAGAACCCAATTAGCCGGATGATCATCTTGGATGTGTCATTTGATCTCGGATGTTTTAAGCAACGTACGAAGAACGGGCCCCTGGCCCGCGTCATCCCCTGAAAGCCAGCTGACTGTCCGCGGGTTTTCCGGCGTGTCTGGCTGCACGTCCCGATTCACACTCCATTCAGACAAATTTCAGACATTCATAATAATACTAGCTTCCTTACCATGCCACACGGTTTCCAGAGATGATTCTGCTTAGCAGTGTGATGAACCTCAGTGTCTGTTGTTGTTTCCTGCGTCTGTAAATCCTTATTAGACGTTCGTTTGTCTTATCCACGTCCCAAAAGCCGACTCTATGGCCGTTTCTCAATTCAAGTCTGTTCTCGGTAAGAACAAAGGAAGATCGGACTTGACGAGAACGCGAGCACGCAGCACGTATTGTGTATTGGAACAGAAGTGTACTCGTGACGTCTTCACACCCACAGCTCTTGAGCATTTCTTTAACGTTCAAAACTGTTTATACACCACACCATCATATCTCATTAAAAACGTTTTTTTTTTATTAATTTCTAAAAAGTCTAATAAAATATCTAAAAAAATTACAGAACTGTGGGTATAAAACCAGCAATAGTGGGAATTTCTTTGGGAGTTGTAATTGTTGTAGTTGTAGAGGCGGTTGAATCTTCTTTTAAAAAAATCAGCACTTTGTAGAAGCAAAATGAGCAATACGAGCAATATTGCTGTTGCTTCGGTCGTTGGTCAGCTTTATCAGCAGGCTGAAGAGGAGCTGATGTAGTTGAGGAGGCAAATCCGAGCAAGGAGAAGATTGATGCGGCAGAGGAGGCTCAGACGGCAGGCTTTGCTTGCCCATCTATTGCCAACTGGTAGGCATTTTAAGATTGACAGCCTATTTCCTACTTTTATCTTTAAAAAAAACATTGAGGATGGTATTAATCATGTGATCACATTGAAATTGTGACTATTTCTCTATAAATAATTAAAATGAGTGTGGATGTGTCGTTTGTCTTGTCTTTGTCTTGTCGTTTGCAGGTCTTGGGAGTGTCCCTGGGATGAGCGGGAGGGGATTGGACATGTATAAGCTTTTGCTTCTTCCATTCCCCTTTCAAGCCATGCATATGTATTGTTTATCAGTATATGCATTGTAAAATGTGTGCAGGTTTGAAATAAACTTTTGAATTGAAATTGAATTGAAAAATGAAGACCCAATTTTAACATTAGTAACAGTAGGGTTAAGCTACTTTATTGCACCTCCTGACCTTAACAGCATTGATTAGGAAAGGAAAAAACATATTTTTATGTCCACCTTTACAGTGATTAATCTATAAATTATGTGCAGTTAGATCAGCTCATTTTTCAGTGAAATGGTAAAAATACCAGAGAAGGGAAGCCATTTATTACATTTACTTGACTAGTTTTACAACACTATACATTTTACCTTTTCTTTCTTTAGAACTATATTAATCTGCATGCTAAGCAGTTATAGTTTTATGGTGTGAAAAGGTGAGAATTGAAAAAACAATTATGGTAACATTTGGCATTTTTTATTTACAGGAAGAAACAAACAAAATATGTGAGGATAAACACCTCTGTGCCGATCCTCCAAATATTTTTTAATGAAGGGGACCTAAAACCAGCCTTCAGGCTAAACAGGACCACCATCGTCCTCCTTCAGCTGCTGCCCATCCAGAAGGCCCATGGATGGCCATAGGAGATAGAGGTGCTGGTGACCCTCTACTGGCTGGCCTGTTGTGCATCGTATAGGGAAACAGCTTGCCAGTAAGATCTCTTACCTTCTTGTCCTTAAATAGAGCCAGCAATGACACACAATTGATACATAGATTATATAAATTGGATCGAAGATTAAGATATATCAGCATATTACCTAAATTACAAGTTAATTTTATATTTGTTACAGGTCTAGTGGAGGCACGTTACAACAGGCACCACGCCAGGGTGAGAGACATCATTGGGCGTGCCTTTGGTGGTCTGAAGACACCGTGGTGTTCCATCCTCTTTAGGGCGTTGGAGGTCCGCCCGACGTTTGCCCCAAAAGTAATCACCGCCTGCTACATCCTTCACAGTATTTGTATAGAGGCAGGGGACCAGCTTGATGTGGAGGACGAGGAGGTTGATTCAGAGGAGGATGACTATCCGGCGGCTGAAGACAGGAAGCTGCTCCAGCTGGCTGCATGTTTAAGTGAACATGACTACACCTGACCTAATGTAGATCACTTGGAGTCATGTCCACATGCTGCTTCATTTCATTTTTTTCACCACCTGTGAAAATACATTAAATAATCATTAAATAATTTCCATTCCAACTATTTTTATTTATTATTTATTGGGCCTTTGCTTCCAACAGGACCTGGCATGATGCCCAGACACGACCCAATTGGCCAATACAGCACCACCCACATGTGGGAAATGGCACTACACACCCTTTTGGTCAAATGTTGAGTTCTGGGCCCAGATGTGGTGAGGCTGAGTTGCTAAAGAAGGCCAATGTGACCCATGAACTTTGGTCACGTTTGGTGACATTAAGTATTGGCACCCCTATTTGAGGCACTTCCCAGAACAGGATTTGGACCAAACTGACAGAGTACAATCACCCGGTGGTACTGAACACAACCTTGTTAGCGGCTAACGGTTAGCATGTTGCTAACCGGAAGTAGCTCTAGGAAGGTCTCACCAACCTCTGCTTCACAGAGTCTGTTCTTACTATAGAGAGAAAGCTCCACAACGAATTTGGGCTACGTCGCATAAAGCATATCCAAGCTATGAGGTGTCAAACATCCAATGCTTTTCAATGGGGGACCAAACCCCTTATGGTCCCGGTAATGCATGCCCATATATGGCGCTCCAGTATAGCTCAGATGGAAATTGCAGGCTTTGCATGCAAGAGGTCGTGGGATCGAAACCCGGCGTGGGAGACTAAGAGTTTTGTATTATAATCCCCACAGTGTGTATATTAAAACATGTGTGCTGATCCCATGAAGTATTTTTTTGTACCACCCGCCATTTTGAGTTACCATGGCAATGTTATAAACAACGTTTTTTCTCCCTATTTGAGGCTCATCCCAGTACAGGATTTGGACCAAACTAACAGAGTACACTCACCCAGTGATACCAAACACAACCATGTTAGCGGCTAACGGTTAGCATGTTGCTAACCGGAAGTAGCTCTAGGAAGCCTGTACAAAGTTCTGCTTGACAGATTTTGTGAATTTTAGGATTTTCTCCCTTTTTAGGCACTTCTCAGTACAGGATTTCAACCAAACTAACAGAGTAACATCACCCGGTGATACTGAACACAGCCATGTTAGCGGCTAACCGTTAGCATGTTGCTAACCGGAAATAGCTTTAGGAAGGTCCTACCAACAGCTGCTTAGCCAGAGTTCTTCAACCTTTACAGACAGAGAGGGCTGTAGCTGTCAGTGAGTCTCCATGACAACGCTGCTAGCAAGAGGCTCCTAGGAGGTCCATTGACTTAACATGGCACCTTTCAACGGCCGCTGCGAGGGCTGTGAAGACCGTAGAAACCTGAAATTCGCAGTGTTACTTCCTTTTAGTATTTTTGCCGGTACGGTACGCACCAAGAGGCAGGCGCCTTGCTAAATTTCTTCAGAAATTTTTCTAGTTTTATATGCTGCTGTCGTCCTTGGCAGACATTTACAATTTATTCCAGCAAGTATTGAGTTAATAAAGCAACACACGTCAGTTAGACAAACACAAAACAAATAAATCATAACTAGCGGTACTATGCACACTACTTTTTTTTTAGTACGTATTAACTCTGTAACAGGCCACATAGGGAAACTTAAAAGTATAATGTTCTCGCCTCAAACGATCTGAAAACGTACTTTTGAAGAACAACAACAGCAGAAAAGGGAGTTTGTAACTTACCGCTGTGAGCTCTGTTTGCGTTGTCTCAAATCAAGCTGTGGCCGCGGTGCATTTTGATTTGCTCGGTCCCGCCTTCAATTCCAGAGAGCGGTAGTACCGCAGAACGTCACTAGGAGGCGAGGAGCAACCAAGGAACCGAGATAACTGAGATAACTCTTGTGTGTAAACAGCCGTCTTATTTCGGTTAACTGATCCAAGCTCGGACTGGTTTCAGCATGGCTCGGTTTTTAGGTGTAGTGTAAACGGGCCTACTCTTAGGCTGTCTAAAAGTCCTCTTAGCTACTCCTGACATTTTTCACTTTAGGAGCTCTCTTGATGTCTCAGGTGCTTTGTGAATAACTTATATCTTACCAAAGTAAAAATAAAAAAATAAAAATCGTCGAATCTGGGAAATTCAACGATTTTTCCCAAAATGTTTGTGTTTCTGTGTTTTGCATTTCTGTAAACAAAAATTAATGTCTTAAAATAGCTTCAAAAGAAAATTAAAGCATATAGGACAAATCTATGGTGCGTTTTTCCGATGAGCGCCGACTTTTTTCCACTTCCCTCTTAATTTAAGTTGTGGTACTGAAACTCACAAAAGAAGACGGTGTACAAAACTTCAGATACTCAGAGGTTTTTCTGATTCTCACAGACTGGGACTCTACTGAGTCTCACAGTATAAAGCTAAAATTAGTACTGTGTGACATCATATAATCACAAATCAGATTTTTTTGTTTCTCTTTCCCCCTGCATAAGTGTACAAACCACATCCTGACTACACAAGTGAAGTGAACTTTAAACAGAAAAAAAGCAGAAAAAAGGGTTTACAGCCACATAACCTCCTAAATTGCGATCAACTAATACAGAAAGCGTTTCATACTGACTGCAATTTTTATGTGCCCTTAACACGGGCTCTGCTTTGCCTGGTTCCCTTCAGGTCTTACCGGATCTGTGGAAAACCAATAAGGGGACAATAGAGTAAAGCTTGTATGGGGCGAATGGAATGTCACAGTTAACAGAACGCCAGACCAGGTATACCTACTATGAAGATAAAAGAGAAAGAACAGAAAGTTAAAGCAGAAATGACAACACATAATGCATAATTAAGAACAGTAGAACTCTATAGAGTGAGAAAATTAGATCCTGATATACTGCAGTAGCCTCAGCCTATAGCAGTAAAACTATAAAGGTAGCTCAGAGTAACATGAGCCACTCTAGTTATAAGTTTTGTCAAAAATGAAAGTTTTAAGATTAGTCTTAAAAGTAGACAGGGTGTCTGCCTCACGGACCAAAACTGGGAGTCGGTTCCACAGGAGAGGAGCCTGATAGCTAAAGGATCTGCCTCCCATTCTACTTTTAGAGATTTTAGGAACCACCAGCAGACCTGCAGTCTGAGAGCGAAGTGCTCTGTTAGGAACATACGGAGTAGTCAGAGCTCTGATATATGAAGTAGCTTGATTATTAAGGGCTTTAAACGTTAGAAGAAGAATTTTAAATTCTATTCTTGATTTAACAGGAAGCCAATGAAGGTATGCTAAAATTGGAGAAATATGATCCCACTTGTTGATTTTCATCAGGACTCTTGCTGCAGCATTTTGGATCAGCTGAAGGCTTTGAACTGCATTTTGTGGACTTTCTGATAGTAAAGAATTACAAAAGTCCAGCCTTGAAGTAACAAATGCATGGACCAGTTTTTCAGCATCACTCCTGGACAGAATGTTTCTAATTTTGGTGATATTCCGGAGGTGAAAAAAGGAAACTCTGGAAACCTGTTTAATATGGGATTTAAATGACATGTCTTGGTGAAAAATAACACAAAGATTTTTTACTTTATTACCAGAGGCCAAGTTAATGCTACCCAGATTAGGTGATTGGTTAAGAAGTTTATTTTTTGAGGACTCTGGCCCAAAAATTACAACTTCGGTCTTGTCAGAATTTAGATGCAGGAAATTTAAAGTCATCCAGCTTTTGATGTCATCAAGACATGACTGCAGTCGAAGTAATTGATTGGATTCATCAGGATTTATGGATAAATATAGCTGAGTATCATCAGCATAACAGTGGAAATTAATCCCATGCTGTCTGATAATTTTGCCGATCGGAAGCATATATATATATATATATATATATATAGTAAAGAGAATTGGTCCAAGGACTGAACCCTGTGGTACTCCACAGGTGACCCTAGAGTTTGAGGAAGATTTATTATTAACATGAACAAACTGGAATCTGTCCGATAGATAAGATTTAAACCAGCCTAATGTTTTCCCCTTAATCCCTACCGTATGTTCAAATCTTTGTAGGAGAATATTGTGATCAACTGTATCAAATGCAGCACTGAGATCTAACAGGACAAGTACAGACACAAGTCCATTGTCTGAGGCCATGAGAATATCATTAGTGACCTTCACCAGAGCTGTTTCAGTGCTATGATGAGCTCTGAAGCCTGACTGAAACTCCTTAAGTAGGTCATTGCTTTGTAAATGTTCACAAAGTTGATTTGCAACTACTTTCTCAAGAATTTCAGATAAGAAAAGAAGATTAGATATAGGTCTGTAATTTACTAACTCATCTTGATCAAGAGAAGGTTTCTTAAGTAAAGGTTTAATAACAGCTACTTTAAAAGCCTGTGGTACATATCTATTTACTAAGGATAGATTAATCATGTCTAAAATAGTGCAACTGATCAAAGGGAATATGTCCTTAAACAACTTGGTTGGGATTGGGTCTAACAATAGGACCATGTCATCCGCGAATAGCAGAGACGCAATCCTAAGGTCACCAAAACGGATCCCCTCAACACCTTGGCTGCGCCTAGAAATTCTGTCCATAAAAGTTATGAACAGAATTGGTGACAAAGGGCAACCTTGGCGGAGTCCAACTCTCACCGGAAACAAGTCCGACTTACCACCGGCAATGTGGACCAGACTCTGACACTGGTCATACAGAGACCTGACAGTCCTTATTAAAGGGTCTGGTACTCCATACTCCCGGAGTAACCCCCACAGGATCCCTTAAGGGACACGGTCGAATGCCTTCTCCAGATCCACAAAGTACATGTAGACTGGTTGGGCAAACTCCCATGCCCCCTCCAGGATTCTTCTGAGGGTGTAGAGCTGATCCAGTGTTTCACGGCCAGGACGAAAACCACACTGGTCTTCCTGAATCTGAGATTCGACTATCCAAAGTTCTCCTTTCCAGAACCCCGGAATAGACCTTACCAGGGAGGCTTAAGGGTGATTCCTCTGTAATTGGAACACACCCTCCGGTCCCCCTTTTTAAATAGGGGGACACCACCCCAGTCTGCCAATCCAGGGAAACTGCCCCCTATGTCCACGCAATGCTGCAGAGCCGCGTTAACCAACACAGCCCCACAACATCCAGAGCCTTAAGGTACGCAGGGCGAATCTCATCCACCCCCGGGGCCTTGCCACCGAGGACCTTTTTAACAACCTCGGCAACCTCAGCACCAGAGATGGGAGAACCCGACCCAGAGTCCTCAGGCTCTGCTTCCGCAATGGAAAACGTGTTGGTGGGATTAAGGAGGTCTTCGGAGTATTCCGCCCACCGACGCACGACGTCCCGAGTCGAGGTCACCAGCACACCACCTCCACTATAAACAGTGTTGGTACTGCACTGCTTCCCCCTCTTGAGATGCCGGATAGTGGACCAGAATGGCTTCGAAGCCGTACGGAAGTATTTCTCCATGGCCTCTCCGAACTCTTCCTAGTTTTTGCCTCGGCAACCAGCCGAGCCGCCTGCCGCTTTGACTGCCGGTACACATCAGCTGCTTCAGGAGTCCTACAGGCCAATAAAGACCGATAGGACTCCTTCTTCAGCTTGATGGCTTCCCTCGCCGCTGGTGTCCACCAGCATGTTCGAGGGTTGCTGCCGCGACATGCACCAACAACCTTGCGGCCACAGCTCCGACTAGCCGCCTCAACAATAGAGGCGCGGAACATGATCCATTCAGACTCAATGTCCCCCGCCTCCTTCGGGATGTGTTCAAAGCTCTCCTGGAGGTGGGAGTTAAAGCTCCGTCTTACGAGGGACTCTGCCAGATGTTCCCAGCAGACCCTCACAATACGTTTGGGCCTGCCAGGTCTGACCGGCTTCCTCCCCCACCATCGGAGCCAGCTCACCACCAGGTAGTGGTCGGTGGAGAGCTCCGCCCCTTTCTTCACCCGAGTGTCCAAAACATGCGGCTGCAGGTCAGATGAAACGACAACAAAGTCGATCATTGAACTACGGCCTAGGGTGTCCTGGTGCTAAAAGCACATGTGGACACCCTTATGCTTGAACATGGTGTTTGTGATGGACAATCCATGACGAGCACAGAAGTCCAACAACAGAACACCACTCGAGTTCAGATCAGGTGGACCATTCCTCCCAACCACGCCCAAAACATTATTTGATGAAATAGCATTTTATCTTAGTTAAATAATCAAAGTTCATCTTAAAGAACAGTGGAGTTAAATTAGCTTAACTAATTCATAACAACTGGTATGTGTTTCAACCCATTCACAGAGCAAATCCTAAGTCCAACAAAACATTATTTGATGAAATACTATTTTATCTGAGTTAAAGAACCAAAGTTCATCTTAAAGAACTTAAATTAGCTTTCATTAAAAAGCTTTAATTAAATCAACATTAATATTCCATATTAATGCGGCAATGACACTCATAGCACTATCGACTGATAGTGAAGTGAAACGAACAAACCTTATGCTTGAAACAAGCTGTAGTAGAATATCCAGAAACCGGATGTTACCTGAAGCTAATAGCATTTAGGCATGCAGACTTTCGGCGGTGACTTTAAGAAGCTTTGGCTTATTTTAGTCATAATGAACAGACCGGATAACGCAAACATCAATATCCCATCAGTATATAAAACCCTTGTGGAGATAACGTTTGTTATAACTATGGTGTTCTGTCTCTCGGTAGGGAAGGTCGCATTTCCCTCCTGTTTCTGCTGACCCCCACCCCCCCCACCTGCTGTCCCGGTTTCTGCTGTGTCTTGTCTTTCTGTGCTCTCTCTTCATATCATCCAAACTCTGGAAACTATGGATCTGGTCAGCTGGTCTCTCAATGCTGTTGATCAAATTTTTTTGATGGTAAGGCAGGGAAAAGGGGACCTGTCTTGTCCTGACGGGACACACTTTGTGGGATACACCCTACATTCTTGGAACAGGTGGAAAATTGTGTGTTTTTGGATGTTGTCAGTCGAGGACGTTGAAGACGTATACATGTTTGGATTCATGATACTCAGATTTCTTCTATTTGGATTTGGAGGATTTCTGTTGTACCAACAACTTCAGAGGATGTCGGTAGCAAATATAGCCATGATCAGGCTGCAGGCCGCATATGATACGATCACTAAGGCCGTGAACGAGCAGCACCTTAAGTTGGTCGAGCAGAGCCGCAAGCTGGATGCGATGGAAAGCAGGATGGCTACCGTGGTTGAACTCAGAGGATAGATGGGATAAATCTGGAATTGAAACGTGGAAAAAAGGCCAACAAATTTGGAATATTGGATTAGAGATGTGGAGCCAGTGACAAAGGACTTTAAAGCTGACGAAAAGTGGATGCAGCTCGTTCTCAAAACAAAGTGTATTTGGGTTAGGTTTTCCCCTCTTATTTTAAACTCCCCTGGATGTTATGGCGAGAGGGCCCAGAACCATAGACATTGTATACGTAGACGCGTCGTTGAGCGGGTTCTGCCTATGCTGCGATGCGTCAGAGCATCCGCCATGTTAAATGTGGCAAATCTTCAGTTAGACTCTAATGTCAGAATATACTTTGTATTCGTGATATACAAAGTATATTACAAAGTTTATATACTTTATTTTCGTATCCCTTTAGTTTCATTCACCTGAATTTATTCTCGTAAAGAATAAAAATAATTTAAATAATAACCTGGCCCTATTACTCCAGGAGTGAAATAATTCTGCAAACTGAGACTATTCTGGAAATGTTCCCTCTTAATTCTCATAATATGACGTTTTTCTCATAACATTACCACTTTGTTTTTTTCTCTTTTTTTTACTTTATTGTCCTTGGACTTTTTTTCTCATATTAGTAATTTTACCTCTTTAATACTCCCCCAAAAAGTCTGTCCCTAAAGGTTCACATGTGACACGGTTTTATGAAATAATGAAGACCACAATGTTTAGATTTAACAAATTGATCCTTATATTCATAACACATACACACAAATATATATATATACACACACACATACACACACACACACATATATATATATATATAGTTGTGACGTTGACGTGCTAACCTGCGCCCAACGACGCGTCTACGTATATAACGTCTATGCCCAGAACTGCTCCCCCCGCTCCCTCCTCCCCTGCGTTCAGAACAGTGGCACCGGTTGATAAACTTTCCATCATATCAAGGACAATGGGCCTCTGGACAGCGTTCATGGACAAACTGATAAAACATTCACTACACACACACACACACATACACAACTGACGCACATAATCTACATGAACTTACATGCGACAAGTCTCCAATGTAAACCTTCTGCTTAAATGTTGTCTCATTATATGCACTTTTCTCATGCAGAGGTTTTTTGATATCTCAAACTGTATCCTGGTTAAGGATAAAGTGTGAAATATGCCTTTTTTTCCTCTCCCTCCCCAAATGTGGCTCCTATCTTTCCACAGAGTAAATGGCAGCGCCCCATGGAAACCACGTCAGGCGGTGTCCTTGGCAGCAAGGCCTCAGTTATATCATTCCCCCGAAATGTTTGTGATGTGTGTGATGGACAGTTGTACTGGAACTGTAATTTTCCTCTGGGATTATTAAAGTATTTCTGATTCAGATTCTGAAAACACACTCAAATCACATCAGCAATGATGTGGTATCAAAATTCTAGCGGGAGCTACTCAGTAGCTCCTTGTGTTTAAAAACACAATGTAACAGGGCGCGCATGTGGCACAGCGGGTAGCACGACCCATATACAGAGGCCTTAGCCCTCGACGCGGTCGACCCGGGTTCGAATCCGACCCGCGGTCCTTTGCCAAATGTCTCTCCCCCTCTTCTACCCCCCTTCCTGTCAGCCTACTTTCAAAAAAAGCGAGCCATTAGAGCCACAAAAAAAAAAACACAATGTAACCACATCACACAAACTCCAAAAAAAAAACATTTAACTTTCCCTGTTTGCTTCTCTACCAAACCTGTCAGTGCCTCGTGTGACTTCGGTTCACTTTGGCCATCCAAGGAAGAGCCATGGTAAGCAGGTGATAGCTGCTTAGCAGCAGCAGACATGCAGCTCTATGGCTAGCCAAAATGCGGTCAGGATAAGCCAGTCCGAGGCCCTGCAGATCAGCTTTTGCTCTCAGCTTGGGATACTGAGTCCAATGTCTGCTGTTGGCCACACCACGTTGTCTGGAAGCAGCTTCCTGCAACAGCTGAGAAGAATAAACAAGGCTGGTTTTGGTGTTCTTTACTTCAGCCGCTGGTTGTGCAGACTGCAAACTTAGCTCTGATTCTAGTCAGTGAACCTCCGAATCCAGTCAGCTCCTCTGGACGAAGAGAGATTTCTCCCCTGTGCTGGCTTGTGGACCTTGAGCCCCATGTGTCTGAGCCCCATGTGGTCCACAGGGGGCGGCTGGTCTCCCCCCCTTCTCCAGGTTTCCAGGCAAGAAGTGGATTGTGTGAGTGGTCTGCTCTCATAGCAGGGCACCCTGCTGAGAGAGGCTGTCTCTGCATGGGTGTGAAATTCCTTTTGTTTACAACCCCCTTTTGATTTGTCCTCTGGTTACATCTTGCCAGTGCAATCTGATTTTTATTTACATCATTTCATGGCACAACAGCATGGACAACATTGTGCTGTCCACCCATGGTTTCTGGTTAGGAAACACTTTGATTGTCGTTGTGGGTAGGACAGCATCAGTGCAGAAGTGAATGTTAAAAAACACAGATGATGTATAGTTCTCTAGATTGCCGCCCTCTTTGAATATATCCCAGTTAGTGTGGTTGAAACAGTCTTGTAGAGCTAAGCAGGCCTCCTCAGTCCAAACCTGAACGGTTTTGGTCACAGGTCTTGTTCTGCAGATCAGTGGCATATAGGCAGGTATCAGCTCCACCGCAATGTGATCCCATGCACCAAAGTAAGGAGCTGCGGCAACTTTATATGCACCTGGGATATTGCAATAGACTTGATCTAATATATTACATTCTCTGGTCAGGAACTTAATAAATTTATGGAACTTGGGGAGTACAGCTTTAAACTCAACATGATTAAAATCCCCTGGTACAATCACAGCTGCATCTGGGTTGCTTTTCATAACTCCATTGATAAAGCACTAAAACTCCTCCAGGACTATCTTTGCATTAGCATTGGGCAGGATGTATGTAGCAATATTAATCACCAAGATGAACTCTCTAGCCAGTTTGAATGGTATGCACTTAACTGCCATATATTCCAGGTCAGGGGAACAGAAGTTCCGTGTCTGGCTCCAGCTCCTTGTCTCGGCCCTGGGTCATGACAATAGGGCTTGGGATCCGCGTTGCATTGTGGGACGTGGCGGCCATATTGATGGCAACGCAACGTTAAAATACCTCTGACATAACGTTGTTGAACGAAGAGACGTAGAAGTAGAGTTGAGAAAGAATAGATAGAAAAAAAATGTTTTTTTTGTGTGTTGACAAAATCAGCATTATTATGGAGCGCCGACGACCACTTGTTGCCACTGTTTTGCATATCAGACTTCTTCGGCTACCTTGTTTGCGGTGTGAGCGCCTATACTTCATAAAAGTTCCAAAGCTACAAATCCTTGGAGTCTCATGTGCAGTTTACGGATGGATGGGCTCAGGAGCTGCAGATCCTAAAGCCAGCAAACAGTGGGAACACAGTAATTCGTACAAAGGTAAGCTGTGCTCAGACGGGCTCTGGCACCTGCTAACCGTTAGTGCTAACAACCACTCACGCATGTAATGTACTTTTAACGAGCTGCTATGTGTTTCAAAGGTTTAGTTAGTAACGTTAACTGCCAACCCTCCCTAAACCCTCCGGGTTTCTCACGTATTTGAGCCTTTTCCCGCTGCCGTTTTAGTATTGATGTGCATGTATGTGGTGTGCGGCTGAAGGAAAGAAACAATATAGGCTATAAAATAAAACCGTGCATCTTTAACTTATCAGAATGAAAATGCAGGGAACACACTCTCATTGACATCGGGATACTGTGGAAAGTTATGATTGGTCGTCTTAAAGCCGCGATCTAAGCGAGCCGACGACTCTTTGTTATCTCTGACACTTGTTCTCCGTGGTTGCGCCTCCAGGCAGGAAAGCGGTGGAAAGTTAACCCATTTTCTATGTTTTTCCCATGGCGATCATGTGTTGCGCTGTTACAGCCCACAACACAGCAACGGTTTACCATGGTTGAAATCAAGTTAAGGTAAAATTATTCAAATTAAAACACGGCTGAGAGAGGGAGTACAGTATGCGGTAGTCATAGGCAGTAGTCTGAGTAGCAGGGGCGGAGCCGCGGAGGCATTCAATATGGCGGCCACACAAAGTAATACGTCATGACGACCAAGCCCTATTCTCTGTGCTGATTCAAGAGAGTGGTGGCCTAGTGGGTAGAGCATTGTGCTTAAGATGGGGAATAACAGTCTACCTAGAGGGGGGAAGAATGGAGGGAAGGGGGGAAGAAAGAGGGGGAAGAAAAGGGCACGGCAAGGCAAAGCAAATTTATTTATATAGCACAATTCAGTACAAAGACAATGCAAAGTGCTTTGGGGGGAAGGGGGAAGAAAGAGGGGGATCCTTAGGTCGTGGTTTCAATCCCAGCCGTTGTCATTTTATGTTTTAATGAAAGTGTCTCCCGTAATTAACATTTTTAGTTGTCAATGAAAGTAAGCTTTGGTTTTATCTTAAAAACATGTAAAAAAAAAATTATGTGTGTGGAAATAGTGTCATAATGTAAATTAATACACAGAACTTTTTACTTACCCACAAAGCCTTCTTTTTAAAATTGTATTGATTAACAGCTTATTTATTTTTGTTTTCTGATCCATTCACATTTTAAAATAAATGTACGTTTCCATTATACTGTATACTATATGCATGATACAGTATTATTTAATATTTTAAAGCATATACCTTTCCTAAAGTACGTGCTGAGTGAAGTAACTAATATATTGTTGTTTGTGTATGCATATTATTGAATCAGTAGAGGCTCATATTAATTCATAGTAAAAGACCATAGACCTTATCTGTTTCAAAGAACCAAATGTTTATTTATAAACAATAAAAACACAGTAAATTAAGCATTTTAACAGACATTTATTTTTTTGTTTTTATTTATTCCAGCCACTGCTCTTTTGTCAGGCTTTCAGCAGAGGGACAGTAAATGTGCCCTCTAAATTGGCTGTATCTTGTTTCAATGATTCGGAACTGACCACATTTTCTGCACGTGTAGTTACATCTACAGGTAATTTATTTTCTTCATGCCTCCAGTTTCCATTTTACTGAATGTTTTACCCACTTTTGGGTCAGGATAAGCTGCAACAGCTTTTGGTGTGGCAGGTCAAGTTGATCCCGGATGGTCTGAGATACATATGTGAGATTGCACCCACTGCACCTCAGTGTCTCTGTCACCAGCAGGTAAGACCTATCAATGTCCAGGACCTTCCGAGCCCTTTTGTGGATTCCAGCACCTGTAAGATGCTTCCCACAGGTTTGGCAGAACATGCTGACCTTCCACTTTGTAGATGCTCTATCACCTTAGGGCATCCACACCAGGAGCCGATGAGAAAAAAAACAATCAGGTGTTGGTACCTGGTGGTAGATAAGGGCTGGCCCGGGAGGCTCATACCAGAGCTTCAAATCTGGGCGTAGTTGACGGGAGCGAAAGAGGGTAGTGGAGATTCATCTTTGGTCCTGAACAGGGATGGTTTTCCTCATTTCATTCGACAACCAGAAAGAAGCTGCATCCCCAGCTGTAGCTGACAACAGAGAGGTTGCAGGCTCTTCCTGAAAACAAAAGAAGACATTTAGAAATCTGCATAAATGTGTCTTATATGACCTATATCTGCATTAATTTAATTAATACATACTGCTGTACTTACAGATGAAACTGTCTCGCAGGTGTCTGTTGGCCCAATGCTAGGGCTCCTCACGGAGGATGGAAAGGGTCTAGAGGTCATCACAGAGGATGGAGAAAGTCTAGTTTTTTTCCGGGCCACCAAATTGGGCTTCAGTGAATCCAAAAGAGACCCACCAACATGGGATTTAGTGAACTGAAATAACAAACATATGTACACTTGTGAAGTAAATACAATATAAACTAGAAACGTTCAACTTCTGAAGAAGTTGAAGAAGGCGCCCGCCTGGTGGTGCGCGTAACCGTCAAAGGCAAAGCTTCCGAGTTCCTAGGTCGTAGGCTTTTATCACTTGGGGATTTTAAATCAAATCTTCTGAGTGTGAAAAGGATTTGTCTTCGTCAAAACCAGCCGACAGGAGAAGGTCTGCATCCAAGCAGCATGGAAAATTGGTGTTATTAAAACATGATTAAATACTTCAATGTAGCATGAAAAAATGAAATATGTGAATAAAAATGTTAAAGGCATTACAAACTACTAAAGGAAGTACAAACTCTGTGAAGCAGAAGTTGGTGAGACCTTCCTAGAGCTACTTCCGGTTAGCAACATGCTAAGCGTTAGCCGCTAACATGGTTGTGTCCAGTATGACCGGGTGATGGTACTCTGTTAATTTGGTCCAAATCCTGTACTGGGAAGTTCCTCAAAAAGGGTGCCAATACTTAATGTCACCAAAGCTCACCAAAGGCCATGTGTCAGATCGGCCTCCTTTAGCAACTAAGCCTCACCAAAAAAAAAAACAGCCGACAGGAGAAGGTCTGCATCCAAGCAGCATGGAAAATTGGTGTTATTAAAACATGATTAAATACTTCAATGTAGCATGAAAAAATTAAATATGTGAATAAAAATGTTAAAGGTATTACAAACTACTAAAGGAAGTACAAACTCTGTAAAGCAGAAGTTGGTGAGACCTTCCTAGAGCTACTTCCGGTTAGCAACATGCTAAGCGTTAGCCGCTAACATGGTTGTGTCCAGTATCACCGGTTGATGACCCTTCTGGACCATCACCAAAGAAAGCAAGGGACTCGATTGCTCCCCAGGCGCCGCACAGTGGCAGCCCACTGCTCCCCAAGGGGATGGGTTAAGATGCAGAAGTGAATTTCTCCATTGTGAGATCAATAAAGTTCAATTATTATTATTATTATTATTATTGTGCTCTGGCTGATCTTTTTGGAAGCGCATATACAACTCCAGTAGCAGTGTCCAGAACCACAGATACCAAGGCATTGGATGAGGTGGTGCGTTACAAAGGGGTACAACCACTGCCACTCTCAACAAATCCACTCAACTGGTGGAGAGAGCACGAGGGGGAATACCCTTTGTTGTCATGCCAAGCTAAAAGGTACCTTTGCATCCCAGGCAGTAGTGTACCTGCTGAAAGGGTCTTTTCCACAGTAGGTGACATAGTCACAGCCCAGAGAAGTGCATTGAAGCCTGAGCATGTGGATCAGCTGCTTTTTCTAAACAAGAATCTCCACGTGCCTACTTAGTCTGTAACCAGAAATGAAGAACTGTACTGTTACAGTACAATTCTTTATTTCTGGCTACAGTACTATAGTTCAGTTTAAGATATGTTTAAAAATTAGAGGTTAATCACTACATATTGAAAAGCTAAGAATGTTTACAAGCACTAAAATTATTCAGTGTAATTCAGTTGAATACAACCCTATGATTTGTGTTTAAATCTGCACACATATGCACAGATGTTATTGAAATGCATTTTTATTTATATTAGACTTTCAAGAGATAAGCTATGCCTAATTTTATTTTACATGCACTTTATTTTTATTGTTTATTAAGAACAGTTTTCTACTTTAAGCACATTGCATTAACAAGTTTGTTTCTTTGCTCAGAAATGTGATGTTACAGAAGTTTGTATGAAAATAAATATTTTAAAAATGTCAACATTATATAAAATCATTTGTGTCTTCACAACTTTAAATCAATATCAAATCGAATCGCAACAGTAATAATCGAAATCGAATCGAATCGTGAGGTTCCTAACAATACCCAACCCTAGTGCCAATACTTAATGTCACCAAAGCTCACCAAAGGCCATGTGTCAGATCGGCCTCCTTTAGCAACTAAGCCTCACCAGAGAGTAGGGAGTAGCAAGATGGCGGCCAAATCCTATGGGATTCTGTGACAGTAGGGAGTAGAAAGATGGCGGCCAGGGACTTCAGTTTTTCGGCAAAATCCGCACTCCAGTGTATAATCGAAATCAGTGAGACAGAACCAAGCAAACGGATTAACAAACGATCGAGCGCACACCTGGCGTTTAGCCTGGAAGGAGAGAAGGTTGCGCACACGAGCAAACAGAGCCGAGCGCGAGGGTAGTGTTTGAGCACAGTTTGAAAGTTGAGCGCGCATGTGATGTTTAAACGCTGAATACCTGTCTCGCTGCGCGCTCAGATTGGTTCCGACGCGCTCAATTCAGAAGACTTCATATGCTACTATGCTAAACTGCAGTCTCCCCCCCTCCCAACCACCATATTATAAAGACCGCGGGGCGCCTGGCTTTTATTCCCCCCAAGACCAAGCGTTGTTTGTTTATTTCAAATACCTCTATGTTTTAAAGCAGCGCAATAATAACTTACCTGAAGAATGACTGCCGTCGGGACCACCTCTTGCTCTGCGTAATCTTGTAACGTCTTTAGTCGGACTCGGAGCAAAAGCAGTCCGGCTGTGAGCTACAGTGCGCATGCGCTTGCGACCGTTTCGAAACGCAACATTTTTTTAGTAAAGTTTATGCAGTATTTGTAGGTTTATGTGTTTAAACGCTTAATACCTGTCTCGCTGCGCGCTCAATGTGTGTGTGTGTGTGTGTGTGTTCGCGGCGCGCTCCGCACAGCACGGATTTGCCGACACACACACACACACACACACACAGCGGAGGAGAGATCGCTGAAGTGACTTAAGTTATATATTTACCCCCCCAGGTGGTAATTATTCTATAAATATTAAAATATAAAAGCTTTCAGCACATGCTGGGGCGGAGGGATATCACATCACATGTGGTATCCCTCCGCCCCTCTGGTCGGCAAAATCCCTGCAAATTCTAATGTAAAAATTTAAAATTAAAAAATAACTTACCGAAAATCCTTGCTCTCATGTCATGTTCAAAACATTCTTCTTCGAAATGGTCACTGCATATGACGTGTTTTCTCTCTGGCCAGCTCTCTTCAAAATGGCAATCCAGCTACGAGCCCGGTTAGCTCATGGAAAGTTGAAATAAGCAATGTTTTTTCCAATTTTACCAGTTGTGTTGGAACATCCAATGGCCATGTACGTGGGCTTTGTTGCTTCAGCAATAGCTCCTGCGAATGTCAATACGCTTATTCGCCGTGACGTCACAAATCTGTCACGTGACTAACTGGTTGGCAGAAAAACAAGAAATGGCCGCCTGCGGTGATAGCAACTAAGGTTATTAGTCATGGTTGTTTCGTGCTGCGTGATCGGCTGTACTAATAGATACAACAAACACAATCATAAAAGTTTTTACCGGTTTCCCAAGAAACCAGATCAAAGAAGAAAGCTCTGGATCGCGGCGATAAAGCGGAGAACATTGAATGGCCAACCGTGGGAGCCGGCAGATCATGACCGAGTTTGTCATCTGCATTTTGTGACAGGTAAGGTTTTTTTCCTTCAAGATGTGTCTTAAACATATCTGTAACGTATCATTGCTTTAAAAATAACTATAAAGACCACACTGAATATGAGTACATGTAGCTCTATGACTATGAATGGGATTGAAGGGTTGGTTTATTAATTTAGTTAGATTAAGCATATGAGATTTATTTTTCTGGTAAAATCATCAAATTATCCCTGACAGTACGTTTTTTTTTTTTTTTTTTTTCTGTCTGAGCCCCCTTTCTCATCAGTGACTATGCCACTAAATTATATTAATGCAATTAATGATGACTGGTTTTGTGCCAATGTAAAATGTCAATTCAACATTTTAGGTGCCAAGAGCAATGACTTGTCAAATCCAGACTATGTGCCCTCCATCAACTTGGGCTATAATGAGGCAAGGAGACAGACAGATAGTGGACAAAGACAGTCCAGATTTCTAAGGGCAGAAAAGCGAGAAATCAGAAAGCAGCATGTGGAGGCAGCATCAGTTCTTTTAGACCTGGCCAGGCAGGAAAAGAGAGCAGCTTCCCCAGAAAAAGACTTTTCAGGTTGTCACAGTTAATAATTTCTTTTCTTCCTTGATTCTTTAAAATTAGAATATTTGTATTCAGTACTTTACAAAAGTGTGATCTTTGATGTGATATTATGATTCTCATGTAACATTATTTATTTATTTATTTATTACAGAGCCGTCCACATCAATTCATGATTCTTGTGTGCAGAAAATTTGTGACCTCCGGAAAGAAACTCAGCAGCTCTATGCAGAGTTAGGACGACTTCAAGAGGAAAATTTGCGTTTGGCAACCTTATTAAACAAGCAACATTTAGAACAACAAGTGATAGAAAGTGATAGAAAGCTGCAATTTCACACTGGCATTCCATCCGTGGCAATATTCTTGTGGCTGCTTTCATTTGTGGAATGTGTGTTACCTACAAGCAGAGTCATGTCATCTAAGAGTGTTCTATTGTGTGTTCTTATGAAGCTAAGGTTAAATCTGCAGCATCAGGATCTAGCCTATCGGTTTAATGTTTCGCTGACCACAATTTCTGACATTCTTAATCAAGGACTTCCAAGACTTGCTAGAAAACTTTGTTTCCTTATTCAGTGGCCAGAGAGAGAGTACCTGATAGCAAATATGCCACACATATTCAAGGTCTCATACCCAAGGTGTTCCAGCATCATTGACTGTTTTGAAGTCTTTATTCAGAGACCTGGAAAGCTAACAGCTAGAGCACAGACATGGTCTAACTATAAACATAATAACACCATAAAGTTTTTGGTTTCCATAACACCAACAGGGGCCATTTCTTTTGTATCAAAAGCATTTGGTGGGAGAACATCAGACAAAGTGATCACACTAAGAAGTGGATTTCTGGACAACATTCAGTATGGTGACCAGGTTTTGGCAGATCGGGGGTTTTTAATTTCAGAAGACTTGGCCAACCGTGGTGCAACACTTGTTATACCTTCATTTACCAAGGGAAAGGCCCAATTATCTGCTAAAGAGGTTGAACTGTCTCGCAGGATTGCTCATGTGCGCATTCATGTTGAGAGAGCTATAGAGAGACTAAAGAACTTTAACATCTTGAGTTCGAATATGACAATGCACATGGTCCCACATGCCGACAGTGTAGTTACCATTTGTTCTGCGCTCTGCAACCTGCAACCTAAACTAGTTATGTAAATAAGAAAATTCTCTCACTCAAGAAGTGACGTTTGTTTGAAATTATTTTATTTTAACTATTTTCTGTGTGTAAAATTTTTAAACTGAATTTAAAATGGTATTTTTTCCTTTACATGTATTTTAAGTTTTCTTTTCCATTCAATATAAGTGTACAACTGGAATTAAAAACAAAATTTCACAATAAAAACAACTTATTTTAAATATTCATGTATTCAATTTATTTACAAAGTGAATAAAAATGCAAGTAATTCAAAATGCCCTTCAATTCCGGTATTTGAGCTAAAGATCCAGTTTGCAATAGATTCATGCTGTTCTCAGTGACTCATCATGGTTCACAACTTGCACAAAACCACTGACCACGGGGTTTTCGTCGAATGTTCACACATTTATAGTGGAACCATTCGTACGGACATAACTCACCATCACATTTAATCATTCGTCCATATTCAGGTTCATTACAAATGCACCAGGTTTTTTTTTCATTAATATCCAGTTCTTGGTTGACAACAGGTTCATTTTCTAACTGACGAGTTATGTTCATGGACAACATGGTCTTTGATAAACTTCTCACATTTGTTTATGAGGTTTTCACAGAACTTTTCATCAAGTGTAATGCGAATAATACACATGCTTGCTGGCTCACTCTTAGTGAATACTACAAAGTCACAATACTGACTCTTTGTTAAAAACATCTGCATTTGAACTTGGGTGTAGTATCTATGGTTTTCCTTAAGATGTAGAGTAGCATCAAGGCAAAAATCCTTATCTATGATGGCTGCTTCCTCAACAGCAACATCCCTATGTTTAAAGGGACACTTGATTTCTAAAGTTCCATTGCCACAACAATCACAGTTCACAGCTCCATCAGGGCTGGCTCCGAGGAATGGATGGTTTGGGTCAATCACAAACCCTGATAACCTACAGGTGAAATTTATATGTCCTGCTTTCTGGTGAAGACTGTAGGCTTGTCTGCATTCATCTTCTGTCTCAGTTCCCCACTTGACAGCAGCACTTTTGGAGAGGTCATACACCTTGTATCCTACTATTCTCTTTACAAGAGTGTCAGGATTGGTTGTTGGTTGTCTAACGAGAACATCATGGGCTTTGGAAGCAGTAATCCTCCCTGTCCGGTGTTGGTACCACAGTGGACTGATAGACTGGTTCCTTGTCGCATATTCCAAGTTGCTGGCTTGTGCAGAGGACACTGAATAGTTCTTTAACACTTCAGCACAAAGTTCTGTTATCGAATCTTCTTGAAATTCTTGTTGTAGCGTTGAAAGAAGTTGAGGGTATTTTGTCTCTCTCCCCACAAGATCAGCGTTTGCAATTGGTGACAACACGTTAACAGAGGTGAAGAAAGCTGCATTGGGTGCAATGGAATAAAGGCTATCCAGAACACTTTGTGGAGGAAGTTGGGCTGTACCATGTGCATGAACAGAATCTATTTCCTTAGTACGTCTTCCTTTAATTTCACTGAATATTCCAGAGATGGTGGCTGGGGTTACCTAGAAAAAAATATAAATGTAATAATATTAAACACAATTTCTTAAAATATATTTGTAAAATATGTCTTATTAATAACTGTTAGTTCAGACAGTAGGAATTAAATGGCATTAACAAGGAAAAATTATTATTAATACAAAGTAAAGAAGAATCAATAAACTCATAACAGTTATAATTTATATATATATATATATAAGCTTATATATATATATATATTGCAATTTGCTTACCTCTTTTCGAAAAGAGCTATACCACTGACAGGCTTTACTTGTGGAGCTTGATTGGGTCAGTCCCATCTTTACAGCCATCTCCACTTTGAACAAAAGTGCCGCCACATGGCTGCATACTTCTCCAAGCCTGAAATGATTCGTTATTGCTGATCAATAGGAAATTGTGATTAAAAAAAAGTGATCATAATTTCACAGTAGATATTAAAATATTTACCCAGCCATGCATGTACAATGTGCACAGTAGACAGTTCCACTAGATTTCTCTAAATAAACCCATGGTTCATGTGGTTTGTCTCGTATTCTCTGGGATGGAGTAACCTTGGTCTTCAGAGCAATGTAGGGGCAGCTTGGATCAATTTGGTGTGACAATACCTCCTGTACATGTCCACTTAAAACATACCTACAAATAAATTAATAGAAAATAATTTTAAGAATCAATCATTATTTAATAATGCTCTTTACACAGTAATTTATAAAACCTCTAAGTTTCTTTACATATGACATACAATACAAAGAGAGAGCGACAAACTATCACTATGTATCACGTGATCTTTGTTTACAGAGAACGTCACCTTTACACGTAAGTAAAACGTTAATATAACATTTTTCTCAACAAAATTAAAAATTGTAAACAAAAATAAAGCTGTATTATTGCTTACTTGTATGCTTCCAACGATTTGTAGGCTTTCATCGATTCTTTGGTGAAAATGGATGGCGTATCGATCAGATATAGGTAAATGTCGGCAAACGTTAGGTCCGGCCACTCGTCGGGATTTTTGCTCCAATGTTCCGTTAAACCAAATGGATCGGGCAAGGAACACGTACCAGAGTTGTACAATAACTTTATCTTATATCTCTCTTTCGCATCTGAAGGGAGGGAGTTCGCATACGCGGAGAAAGGCATAAGATATCCGCTCGAGTTCGTCCTGTTTACACTATCCGCCATGTTTTGCCAACCAGTCAGCGCACTGACGTCACGCGTGACGTCACGCAAAGGCTTCGCGAATAACCCTATGGTGAAGTCCTCTGGAAATCCGAAAAAATTGTTGATGATCAGCTGTGTAAAACGGCTCCAACTCGGCTGGTCAGATCGACTCGGGCGCTTCCCGATGACGTCATCATAAGGCAAATCCATCCAAAACAAACTGCCCGTGGTCCCCATTTGTTACAAATCAAATTTATTTTGTTAATTTACGGTTATTTTCCAGTAACTTAATCAAGACATGAAAACTTTTAACATATTTTTGGAATGCTTCTGTGGTAGTCTGACAATTTAATCGGTAATTTTGCCGGATCAAAGTTACATCTTAAGAGAAATTCCTTCCTCCAATTTTGTTTTTAAAGTTGTGAAGGGAAAATAAACCATAAATTCTTTTAATTTTTAATAAAAGTCTGCAGCCATTTTAATTTAATCACGACATTAATCACTTTAAAATCAATAACGTTTGTTCCTCCTTTTTCTACTGATGAATTTGATTATGTTTTATTGTAGTATTTGGTATATTTAAGATATATGCTGGATAAATTAATCTGGCTAATGTGAAAAAAATCGTTTTTTAAAGCCAAAGGGAAATTAAATATTGGGTGAAAATGTAATTCTCTGAAATTGGCACGGCTTGGAGTCAAACCTACAATCTTCTGCTTTGCAGCCCAGCACCTAACCCACTCCCCCACAACACCAGTGCCGTGCTCAGCTGCGCATTTTTGAAAGGTCAACTGTGTTGAAGAAGTGGTTTTTAGTGAATTTTGTGTTGAAGAAGTGTTTTTTTGTGAATTTTGTTCCAACCGTAAGCCGAAACGGCGTCAAGTACAAAAAGCCCTGATCGCGGCGTCGAGACCAACATTTCGATATATAGTATGTGGGGGTAGACCCTACGGTTCGGGCTGTATTAACGGTACTATAATAATAATAAAGAAACCCTTATTAGGTGCATAGCATAAGGCCTCCGCCATGCATTTTCAATGCATATAATAATAATAAAGAAACCCTTATTAGGTGCATAGCATAAGGCCTCCGCCATGCATTTTCAATGCATAGGCGGGCGCCTAATAACTGTATCAAAACAAGCATAACACAATGTTTTGTTCAAAAACTGATATTAAAGTTTGTTGCACAAAGCAAAATGAATCCGATGAAGTATTTAGTAGACAAAAAAAAACATTTACCTTTGACAAAGATGGAGGGCACTTAAAGAAAGTTTGTGAGGCTGTAGCTGATACAGCAGAAGTTGATGGTGAAGCCATAGAGTGTGGGGTCACAGGAGGAGGAGGAGGAGTAGGAGGCTGCAGTGTAGGCTACAAAAACATAGATATTTTAAGTGTAAAAGCCATCATCCAGCAAAATTGTAAAAGACATGACATTGCTATAAAATTTAAGTGATTGTTGTCAGAATTGACTTTAAACCAGATTACCTTAGCAGCATGAAAGCCACAGTCACAGGCCACAGACCCTCCAAAAAGGGTGGTCTGAACACAGGCTTGCATGGGGCATTTATCTATATAATACAGTACATCATCTTATATTAATGACAATTACTCATGTCTCTCCCTTTTTATGGTGGCTGCACTTTACCTTCTGATAGAGATCATGCCATTTCTTCTGTCTTGGGCTGGTCTATTTCCTGCATTTGTTGGCCAAACCCCACTGCTGGCAAATGCTTTAAGCCTTGCCATCCATTCCCCATCTCCCATACCTTTATGGCTATGTCTTGGAGCTCATCTAAAGAAAACATTAGAAATAACCAGAATCAAATGTAATAAATCAACAATGCACCTTTCGAACAAATGAGTATGACATTAAAGGATTTAAACACTTAAATGAAAACTTAGCCACCTATACCAACTATGATTTTATATATATATATATTTTTTTTTTTTTTTTTTTTTTTTTTTTCCCCCCAGAAATATGTCTTTTTTTTGGGGGGTGGGGGGGTAGTGCATTTTAGGCTCCTGTGGTGTGGGTGGCCTAATTCTTTTGTCCTTAATGGCATTTTTTTATTTAAATTACTCGGCGCTCTGGGGGGGGGGGGGTTGTCTTTGGCTCCTCACAACCACTATCGAGCATTTTTCTTATGGATAAAATTTACATACACAAATGCGCTCTGGCAATCACCTATAGGTACTTGGATCCAGGTATTTACAGATTCACTTCCGAAAAACCCTAGCATTAGCTTTGGCTGTCACTTTACACATCTTGTATTAAATAATACTACATATTTTTCAGTGATGTTATGAAGATAAACTTCATACTATGTTGGTTGTTTGTACCAGATAAACTTTATAATTTGGTTTTGCTGTTCTTTTTATATCTCTCTTGTATAAGCAGACTCTGAGGATATCTTGTTCTCTCATTTTCCTCTACTCTATTTTTGTCACATTTTCTCCCTTTTAGCATTGTCTCTCATCTTTTTCTCTTCCTTTCTTTCTCTTTTACTTTTCCATTTTTGTGTCCATTGAACGTGAAATAGTAGCTAATAATATCTAATAAAGCTTTATGCATATATATATATATATATATATATATATATATATATATATATATATATATATATATATATATATATATATACACACATATATATATATATATATATTTCTATATATATATATATATATATATATATATATATATATATATTTATTTATTTATTCATATATATATTTTTTTATTTATTTATTCATATATATATATATATATATATCTATCTCTCTCTCTCTATCTCTATATAGAGAGAGAGAGAGAGAGAGAGAGAGAGAGAGAGAGAGAGAGAGAGAGAGAGAGAGAGACCGGAACACTATGGTAAAAGCACTAATGATCCACTAGTGAAAGTATATGGAAAAAAAATTGTTATGGCCTGTGCTTGTATAGCGTTTATCAAGTCCCTGGGACCCCAAAGCGCTTCACACTACATTCAGTCATTCACCCATTTATATATATATATATATATAGCCACTCTGCCCTGGGGAGAATGACAGAAGGGTGGCTGCCATTATTTCACCGCTACCGGGCCCTCTGACCACTGACAGCGGGCAAAGCAGATTAAGTGCTTTGCCCAAGGTCACGATTGAGACTGTCAGAGCAGTAGTCTACCAATTAAAAAACAAATTCCTAGCTCCTGGGCTGCTGTCACTTCTAGGTGTGGAAAAAGCTCTACAAATCTCACGCAACAGCATGACAGAATGTGAATCAGACAGCAACACTTCATGTAAGAGGCTGTAACAGTTTATACCAAAACACAATGCACCGACATGCAAACGTGTGTCTGAATAATCATGTGCACTGATATAACACAGCTGCAGACACAACACAAACAGAACAACCCAAACAATGGGTAGGGGGATCATAAACCACAGCACCACCCATATTCATGTCACAACTTTCACTGTTCTGCTGCAGAAACTTGCAGAGGCAGGAAATGAGGTAAGCAGTTTACTGCTACAAAGCATATGTACTTCAGGTGGGTCTGACCTGATGATGTCAATGTGCTTTTAGATCTGACGGCAATAGGAATGAGGGTGGTAACATTACAGGTTGGAGGAGGTAGCCAAGGCTTTCTCAAATCTGTACCTGGGGGTGGTGGTTTCCACCAACTCCTTCCAAAGAAAGAAGTAGTGAAAGTGCAACAGAATGATGTCAAAAATAAAGACAGAGCAAAGTGTGCAAATCTAAGTGGATTATAGTGTATACAACTCATCTCTTTTGCGTTTTTACCTGAAGATAAGAATCTGATCCTGCTGACTGTTTTAAGTTTCATCATTCAGTCTTCTTAGAATGACTACAAAATAATGTCAGGGTGCAGAGAACAGGACTGCAAGTCAAATACTGACCACAATCAGCCATACTGCCATACCTATCCTTCAGGTCAGCTCTCAGCTGTGTTTCCTAAAAACAGCTCTGCTCCCAAGCCTCTGTACCTTCACACTGCAGGGAAATGCGACCCAAATCCGATTTTTTTTGCCCATATGCGACCCATATATGTGTTTTTCATGGCAGTGTGAAAGGCCCAATTCTGATCTTTTCACCCCCCAAAAAAAGGTGATCTGTGCCACTTTCATATGTAGTAATAATTCGGATATGTATCAGCTTTTTTTTTCAGTGTCCGCAGTCTGAACAGTCATGTCGCATTTTATCGGTCTTTTACATTACTCTTCTGTCTCTTACACATCCACACATTTTAGTAGCAGTTAGCGCTCCATAAAGTCTGTTACTGATAGCTGTGCTCCTTTCTTCTTACCTTACTTCATTTTGCTATGATGTGGTCTTATTATTGTCAGCTCCCATTGCTCAACAGCTTTCTAATAATAACAAGGAGAGATGCCTAAGAGTGCATTTCCAGGCCTGACGGTGGAGGCCTGCAGCCAGGTGTCTCTCAAGATGCCTCCGCCCTTATTTATTTTTTTATTTTTTAGGTTTTTTTTAAACAAAACTTTATCGAACATTTCTAGAAACAATTACATTCACTGTTACTCTTTTTCATTGAAACGTTGGTATTACAACAATATCTGTATTACATGCATAAAATAAAGGAACAAATAACATTGCCAGGGGTTTGCACATCAGATATAGGTACACAAATAGTGCGCAAAAATGTTATAGAGCATACACAGATTAGTCATCTTAATAGCGTTTGTACTTTTTTAATGTTGAAGTGTTAGAATATATTGTTTGAACTCTTCTTAAAAGATTAGTAAGGAGGGTTTGTGCTTTTAAATTACATACCAGGAGAGAAGCATTTGCTTATGGAAGTTAGATAGCTGTACGGTGAGTTTTTCAACTTTGCAGTTGCAAAGTAAAATGAATTTAAGGCCCCCAATTTTGAGAAAATGTAATTAAGTATAAAATTCCAAATGGAGGAAGTTGTATGATCCAATTTATTTTTAACAAATTGTTTAAAGTAGAGGGATCAACAAAATTAAGGCCACAATGTTCTTATGAATTAGATAAGTCTGATTTTCTAATATAATGTATTCTATTTTTTCATACAAATTTACACATTTTGTTGATACTTTCAGCGGTTATCGACAGAAAGAGATAGAGCAGGATAAGTCAAATGGGAAATTCCTTCTGCTTTTGTCAGTAAAATTCATCCTCTAATAACTAATACATTTCTTTGAAGCCAGGAATTCAGTTTTTTTTTTTTTTGTACTTTCTCTATTATGGGGTTGAAGTTCAGAGCACATCTAGTCCCGAAAAACAAAAACAAAAAATCGATTTCAACAAAAAATCGGAATGGAGCATCAAGATCTGCAGTATGAACGTAGCCTAAGCATATCAACATTCTGGATGACTTCACTCCTTCAGCTCTGTTAGCTGGCTGCTCCCACAGCTGCTGGCCATTAAGTTTCTCCTCCATATCAAGCTTTTCTGAAGACAGTCATGACCACAGAATAATACTGCCACCATCATGTTTAACTGTGATCATGATGCACTCAGGCTGATGTCTCAAGGGCTCTCCCGATTCTCAGAGGATTGTCCTGTATTCAGTTCCATTAATCACCCCATCAACTCTCAGCAGCTTCCTTTTCCCTGCTGAATGAAATCACCCTCACATTATGATGCTACTATCACTATCTTTATAACCTTTGTCTCTTGCTTTTGCACGTTTTATTGGTGTTTTATTGCTGGTACATTTCAGTACCTCAAGAGCATAATATATTTTACGACTATGGGGTCAGTGAAATAAGATTAGGGTTCTGTTCAGATAAATTCTGGTAACGTTTTATATCAACAACTGTTGATGTAAAACACAATGCAAAAAGCATTCTGAAGCTGCTCTGTTTCACGTCTTTTGATTTGAATTTCCTGTTCCAAGAGTGAAATTAAGTGGGGGATGGGTTGAATGTGGGGAACAAAGCTTCAGTTTGCGCACAATCCAGCTGTGAGAGGTTAGGGCAGCATCTGAAATATGGGTTGGAATATGTCTCCGATATGTGACTAAGATAAAACATCTGCTATGATGAAAATAAGTCAAATAGAAAAACACTGGATGGAAAAACTGAATTCCTATTACCATCAGCGATCTGTTGAAAGCGAACAGGGGATGTCCCACAGCGCTTCCGTGTGCTGAACGTGAAGGTTACGCGCTCACACGCATACACACACACGCAGCCATGCACACACACAAACCCACACGTTGATATATATAAATATATATATTGTTGTGAGGACATTGCATTGACTTCCATTCATTTTCTATTTAGTTCATGCCCTACATACCTGACCCTGAACTTAACCTAAACTCAATTCACATCTTAGCCCAAAACCTAACTATTAATTGCATTGTGAGGACCTTGCAAAATTTCCTCACAATACCAATTGTTCACATAACGTTTGTCTGCTGTCACGTTTTGGTCCTCACAACAATAGCTATGAGGACATATTTGTGGGCATGTATTCCTATCATGGCTTTTATTATTTTCCCTTCTCTGTGTACCTTCTCTCTAGCAAAAACTAGACAATCTTCATCTTCTGCAAATCACAAAGAAATACAAATTAAACCATTCAAAATATATTGATATCATAGTAACTGGCAAAAATAAAATAATTGATGCCATTCTGTCCGTTTAATGAATTCGGGTTTTTAGATGCCATTTGCTCTAATTTGCTCTGAATCTTTGTATGTTTGAGTGACATTCGTGCCTAGCAATGGGTACAACAAACATGTGCTCTGGTCAGATGAGACCAAAATTGAACATTCTCTGCAAACTGCTGTGTGCAACCTGTAACTCAGCAAGTACACACCATCTTCATGATTGAACATAATGGTATCAGCAGTATGTTGGAGAGAAGCTTTCTTCAACAGGAAAAAAGGAAGCAGGGTCTATTTGAAGGCGGACGGTGCTAAATATGGGAAACCTTGGAATAAAACTTGCTAGAGGCTCCAAAAGATTTCAGTGGGGTGTAGCTTCACCTTCCAATGTGACAAAAATCCAGAACAATCAACCACAGCTACAATAAAATGCTTTTAGATCAAAACAAATCCATGTCTAGTCAAACAGTCAAAACGGTCTAGTCAAAGTCCAGACCCAAATTCAGTCAAGAATCTGTGGCAATATTTTAAAGTATCTGTTCTCAGATACTCTCTAACCAATCTGACTAACCCTGAGAAACAAGAAGGCAAAGAAGAATATGAAAGAAATATCTTCGACTTTCCAGAAAGACCACACCTGCAGTAAAAGGTAGTTCAACAAAGTATTTACTCACAGGCGATGAAAATGTTTCAAACCAATGTTTCATTTTCCTTCCAGTGCACCTCTGTGCACCACTAATGTTGGTACATTGCATGGAATCACAGCTAGTTCTGCCACTGCCGCTGGCATAAAATATTCTGAGTGAATAAAAAATGAGAATGGTATCAACTAACTAGAAACAGTAGGTGCAACACAAGCAAAACATACCTTCACACACCACCAGAGGGCAGACTTTGTTATATTATATTAGAAATTAGACCAGATGTTGACTTCACCTTGTGCTTTATATACTATGAATATTTAAATAGAATAGAATAGAATAGAATAGAATAGAATAGAATAGAATAGGTGACCTAATTGGGGCTGATTGGTTGAGGCTAATTTCTGGGTCGGGTAGGACGGGAAACAAGGCCGTTTTTTGGGATCCGGATTGAAAATACATATATAAAGTTACAGTCCAGAAACGCGGAAGTTAAACATTTCTGATTTCACTATAAAATATAAAATCGACCGATAACGAAATATGTTAGTTTGACAGGTTTTTAGCTATTAAAAAAAATCTAAATTTTATCTTGTTAGTTTACTTTTGACTAGTCCCATTCTAAGAACATTTTTATAGTAATTGAAAAATGTCCTTTAAAGTAATTAAAGACTTTTTTTTTACTTTAAATTTCCGTTATTTATACTTTTCTAAAGTTGATCAGAAAAGTAAACCATAACTTCCTGTTTCCCTGGAATGTCCAGCCTGGATAGTGAGCAGGATGGTAGGGAATCTCCCAAGCTGTAGGACAACTTGTGTGATCCTTTTTCTGTCTCATCGTCAGAAATTAGGGACATGGAGCTTGATGAATTCGGCTGGGATGATGTAGCAATTGTTCAAATGGGACTCAGAATGAGCATTTTGACAACAACCATTCCTGGTATGGTTGGCGTAAAACAAAGGATGAAGATGTGGAGAAATGTCATCCAGTTTAGGCATAGTGGAGGTCCTATGGTGCTGTGGGTTGATTTCTCTTGCAGCTCGGGGAACCTTGTCAGAGTCCATGGTATCCTGCAATTTGTAATGTTTTCCCCTGCTGAAGAAATGTTTATCGAGAATTTCTATGTTTCATTATGTTGCTGCAATAAAAGTTGTTTTTTTACACATCTTGACCAGGGTCCCGCTTTTATTTTGGTAATCTCCAGCGGATCTTGTCCGCCTGTCTTTATTCTGCTTGTAGCATCTTAGAGAGCCAGTGTGGCTGGTAGACAGGCAGAGGGGGGAATCGCCAGAATCTGGGATATATTTGGGAAAAAGGGCAGTCGGTGGGCGAACCGGTAGAAATCCCCGGCGGAGCCTTGACCAACACACCGTGGAGACCTCTACTCCTCCCCGCTGCTGGGTGCGTTTTTTCCTCCCGGGAATCTCCTTGGGATCTGGATCCGCACAGTAAGTAGCTTGGCTGCCCCTCACCTATATACCCTAGCAGCCTGACCGAGCTTTATCTGCTCTTTTGCTTCTCCTTCGGAATAACCTGTGCGTTTTAAAGCGTCGCAGTGCTTGCAGTATGCTGCGGACAGCCAGTGGGATCATCCTAATCGGCATCCGCCGCAATAAAAGCCAATTAATGCCGCGGGGCGGCTGCGTGTGAATGCAAGAGAAGGACGGGGAGGGGGACGGAGAAAGGGCTTCCATTCACCACAGCTGATTTAATGTCTCCGAGCTGCAGATGCACAGGCACAGGGCCGGCTGCTGCCTGGGAACACCGATGTTCTCAGGATGTGTGTGTGTGTGTGTGTGTGTGTGTGTGTGTGTGTGTGTGTGTGTGCGCGCGTCCCGGCCCGGATGCGCAGGTTCGCCGGGAAGCTGCAGCCGGCTGACAGCGCCTTCCCTGGCTGTAGCTCAGGGGCTCAGAGGCCGGGCTGGCTGACACAAGCAAGGCGTGGCGTCCTAGCAGCATTACACACACACACACACACACACACACACACACACACATACATGGGCGTGTTCACCCAGCAGCTGCCTCACAAATCACTTTTCACATGTCCAGTCCAATCAGGGCCTTTTAAGTGCCCAGACCCCATGCTGGTGTTTTCAGGGCTCCAGGACGCTTTCCATTCATTGTTGGAAGTCTTTAAAAAAATGCAGCCTCCTCATCAGACATGCAGGCCTTCCATCTGTCTCTCTTCTGTCTGTCCAGGTGGCTCCGGGTTATTAGGGGAAAATCATCATCATGGTTAAGAAATTGATCAGCTACAACATTACGACCACCTTATCTGAACAGGGCCGCCTCCATAAAGTGATGTGAAGTCAGGGGTAGGGGCCACACAGGGTGTGAGGATGCATCAAGCTCAGCCGACATCATGCGATAATTGGTTTGCGAGACAACGAGATCAGATCTTGGCAGTTCCGTGAAAACTACAAATCTCATGGGTTTCCTTTTTTCCTTTTCTGTTGTCTCACAAATCTATGACAGGTTTCCCAAATGGCAAACTGTGTTTTAAAGATTCTATTCAGTGTAGCGCTGCCTAGTCCAGGTTTGCTAATTCATTGCTTGCCTAATTCTAAGATTGTCTTTATGTCATGAAAAAGTTGAAAATCTCCTTTTTGTTTTTACAAATAGAGTGAAGGTCTCATTCATCTCAAACATAATTTTTTAAGTAGGTTATATCCATAATTCTAAAGTATTAAGAATTCTGATTTATTGTGACAACATTAAATTCCAATTGAAGATGTTTGAAAACCACAAAAACTGGCTTTCATATTTTTGCTTTTTTTAAACTGTTTCATGAGCGCAAATAGAAATTCAGAAATATTGCTAAATGCATTTACGGTTTGCATTTTAGTTATGAAAATCACTTTTTAATGTCACTGCTGTCTTGAATAAGATTATTTCAAAATGAATATATTAAGCGGTTTCAATCTGCGTTTGTGGGGCTGTGACTGCCTTAGACATTATTTATGTAGACACCTCATTACGTGCTGGAGCACATCCTGCTTCACCACCATATTGGATGGGTCTGTCCTACTCACAAGGTTGGCATAGGAGTAGGGCAGTCAAACTTTTTTACGGTAGCAGGCCACATACCATCAGGTAGGAGGGTACACTTATGCTGGTGCCCGAGCCCCGGAGGGGAGAATTTTGAAAAATAGAGTCTCCCTGATGTATTTTGGAAGCTTTCAAGACAGGTGATTATTTAAACAATAGAGTCAGAGTGCATGTTTCAAATTGAATAAAAGGCAAAAAAGAAGTGAATGATCAATTCTTCAAAAACAACCTTTGTTCTTTTTTTATTATTCTTATAACATTATTTTTTCACATGATGTTATAATCATGTTTTAACAAGGTAAGGTAATCTCCATTTGCATAAAATTAGTTTAATCTGAATTACTAGCACCACATAAAACAGATCAGATTAGGTGAGGTCTATTCATATTATTATTATTATTATTATTCACAGTTCTGTTCTAAAAATGATCGTAACATTTCTTCACGAACAAAGTTGAATTTTTATGATAAAAATACAGGTTTGGAATTTGAAATTGAATTTACATGTTGAATTTATTTCGGTCATATCGCTCTTTCGATATCTCTTATCTCATGTTAATTTCACTTGCAATCATCACACACACGATATCATATCATCAGCGAGGATTCTAGAGACGAACACAAAATGCATCCCCTGAAAAACTTTGATAATTTGCTGCTGAAATATTATATGTAATATTATAGATTTTTCAGAATAAAAAGCTAACAGATGTGCATAATCAAAAAATATCAAAAATACAATTATAGAGCATTCAGTATTGTAAGAAAGCCCACACTGTTTCTGGATAAATACATTACTGTATGAGTTAAGTTCTATTCCGTTTTATGCCTCTTTCCTTGTAAGTTTGAAATGTCCCATGCTCCTGAATGCACCATAGCTTTTTGACGCTTCCGAATGCATCACACTTGTCTATGAACGCGGTGCTGTGTAGATGCACATAAAATACGTTGGCTCTCACGGTTTATTGTGTGTGAATGACAAGAGACCACAACAAATAATTCAGCCATACCTCGGATAACACCCGTGAATTTGTAAACGAATCTGCCAAATAACAGTTTTTTTCCCCCACAATAGGTTTAATAAAACGTTTTGATATCATTAATTTAAGAACAAGTAACTGTGTTGGTCACATTTTAATCAGTTTTCTTCGTCGATATTCAGTTGTACAGAGCGAGGCGCGCTCCCGCGACAGGGGATGCAAATCTTGGCAGGCATGCAGTTTTCGGCATAACACCGGTCTGTGTTTTGATCGGAAAAGTAGCATCTCGGTTGGAACAAGGAACCCAATCACTCAATAATGTTGCTCTCAGTGGAGACTGATGCAAAGTTGATTTTTGGGATGTATAATCGGGGAAATGTAGGCGGCGGCAAGAGCTGCTATAGACGGCGATTTGCTGCCGTTGACCGGCTACTTTTGACTGCCCTGTAGGAGTCAACGGGAATAAATGCAGAGGGAGCAACTTTGCCTGTATTTTCGGCAGCTTACAGTTGCAATAACCGGCGATAATCACTAAAAGTTGATCACATGATACAGATCACCATTTTGGGCTGAGATTGGTTTCTTAAGAGGTGTTTTACTTGGTGAGAACAATGCAGAAACTGAATAGATAGGCCATATTTTTATGCTTAATAATTTGTAATCATAAACTAAGGCTGAATCACATTGCCAAATTAAGTACCTTGGAGTTACAGCGTGCCAACACTTATTTGGCATGCTGCAAAACAGTTATTTTTTCAAGGGTCTTAAGCTCCACCCCCAGTTGCAAGCAGGATGTAAGACACTAGAATGACCTGGAAATTTTAAAGAACACTTTTCCAGGCCCTGCGACAGACTGGCGACCTGTCCAGGGTGTACCCCGCCTCTCACCTGGTGAACGCTGGAGATAGGCACAAGCAACCCCCGCGACCCCATGAATGGACTTTTCCAGGCCTTTAAAAAAAACTGTATACATGTGTGCATGTACCACATGCACAAATATGAAGAAATTATTGTTGGTGCTTACAGGCGGTTCAGAGAGAGTGAAATAAATTTAAATGAATAATCCTACTTGATTCTTTATTAAAGTGTACAATATATTAAATTATACATTTATTAATATGTAATACTTTGTGTCTCCTTGTGTAAGAGCATAAAACAAAGTATTTTAACATGAAAGCACGTATTTATTTGCATATTTAATAATATGCCGTACAACACGTCTGTCTTTGGTAAATAGCATAAACCAATCTATTTCACTATAAAATCATGTATTTATACATTAATATGCCATATGTCTGAACATACATTTATGAAATACGTTGTTAAACAACATATTTCAGCATTAAAACATGTTTGTTTAGGTGTGACAGGTTCCTGTATCATAACCACATCTCTGCTGTTTATAACAAACCAAAGCATGTGGAAATTGGAAAACAATTCAGGCCGTTATGATTCATTTTAGCTGGGCAAACAGCTTCTTCAGCACAAATAAATGCACTGAGGGCGCGTGAGAGGCCCATCCAAGATGGCGGCTGTGCTGAAACATCAGCTCCAATAGGCAGTGCCAGTCCATGTGGCGTCTATCTATAAAATATCTATGATGACTCCATTGTCAACCATACTGTCATCTAAAACGAGTGAAAATAAGCTTTAAATACTTTGTTGTTTTCACTTTTATTGATATCACAGTAAATCACACAATATTCTGATCAAATGTTCATATCATGTCATCTGCCCATATTTCCAACCATTAGTATTTATTTTGCAGTCTATAAGTTTGCCCAGTGAAGTCTAAATGTGATCGCTTTGACAATCAACCCGCTCAGCAAATTGGGTCAGAACCCAGTTTCTCTTGCTCGTTCTACTCAGGGTTAACTGGAGTATAAAAATCCCTACTGGCCTACTTCTACAACAGGCTGTTTAAAACGGCCCAGCTTGTGAACTAATCTGTAACTTACATCTAATACCCCTTAAACCATTGGGTGCTGTTGGATTCTAAACAACACTGACACTCTAAACAACTTCTTGCTCCTAATAGATACAGATCAGTCAGCTTCCACATCCTTGAGTTTGGGGTTCTCCACTAGTATTGGGCAGCAGTCATCTTTTGGAACTGCTGAGCTTCATAATTAGGCACCCGCCTATGCATTGAAAATGCATGGCGGAGGCCTTATGTTATGCACCTAATAAGGGTCCATCACCGTTAATACAGGCCGAACCGTAGGGTCTACCCCCACATACTATACATCAAAACGTTCGTCTCGACGCCGTGAAGCGGGCTTTTTGTACTTGACGCCATTTAAAGTTACCGTGGTGACAAAATTAACCAAAAACCACTTCTCAAAACCACTTCCTAGACACAGTTGACCTCGCAAAAATGCAGACCTCAGCATGGCACTTTTTTTTGGTACAGTGGTTTAGGTGTTGGGCTGGTGCACCAAAGGTCGCAGGTTCGCAACCCGCTGGGGGTACCAAATATTTTTTATTTATTTTTTACAAGTAACAAATAAACAATGTGAACAACTGATATAAATGAATGAATGATGAAAAAATTGCAACAGCAAGAACTACCCCCCGGCCAATACAGCACCACTCACCTGTGGGAAATGGCGCTACACACCATTTTTGTCAAATGTTGAGTTCTGGGCCCAGATTTGGTGAGGCTTAGTTGCTAAAGGAGGCCGATCTGACACATGGCCTTTGGTGAGCTTTGGTGACATTAAGTATTGGCACCCTTTTTGAGGAACTTCCCAGTACAGGATTTGAACCAAACTAACAGAGTACAATCACCCGGTGATACTGGACACAACCATGTTAGTGGCTAACGCTTAGCATGTTGCTAACCGGAAGTAGCTCTAGGAAGGTCTCACTAACTTCTGCTTCACAGTGGTTGTACTTCCTTTAGTAGTTTGTAATGCCTTTAACATTTTTATTCACATATTTAATTTTTTCATGCTACACTGAAGTATTTAATCATTTTTTAATAACACCAATTTTCCATGCTGCTAGGATGCAGACCTTCCCCTGTCGGAAGCTTTGCCTTTGACGGTTACGCGCACCACCAGGCGGGCGCCTTCTTCAACTTCTTCAGAAGTTGAACGTTTCTAGTCCTTTTTATTCTTCCGTCACCGTTAATACAGCCCGAACCGTAGGCTGTACCCCCACAAACTATATATGAAAAAATGCGTCTCGACGTCGCGAAGTGTGCTATTTGTACTTGACCCCATTTACAGTTACCGTGGTGACAAAATTAACCAAAAACCACTTCTCAAAACCACTTCCTAGACACAGTTGACCTCTCCATAATGCAGAGTTCAGCATGGCACTTTTTTTTGGTACAGTGGTTTAGGTGTTGGGCTGGTGCACCAAAGGTCGCAGGTTCGCAACCCGCTGGGGGTACCCAATATTTTTTTTTTTTTTACAAGTAAGAAATAAATAATTTGAACAACTGATGTGGAAGTGCAACTCAGCCGGTGACCGGAACGTAAGCAAAGCCGGTGAACCGCGGAGGGGAATGCGTTCTAGGCTAAAGCTAACACCACACTGGCTATCTTTACTAGGGTGAACAGACATCTATTTTTCACCGGACTTTTTCTTCCAAAACTGCACCGCATTGCTGCGCTATAGCACACATGAGTTTCTGGACCTTCGGAGCTATAACAGTGATACATTTATCGCCGATATTCCCATCATCCTAGAGATCTCCAGAACACTGGATCCTGCCGACTTCTCCCGGCCGGGCAGAAAAGCAACTCAGCCAGCGACCGGAACGTAAACAAAGCCGGTGAACTGCGGAGGGGGGTGCGTGCTAGGCTAAAGCTAACACCACACTGGCTATCTTTACTGGGGTGACCAAACGTCCCCGATTTCCGGGCACTGTCCCCGTTTTGGACCACATGTCCCCGCTAAAGCTGTCCCCGGAAATGTCCCCGATTTTACCGAGGGGAAAATGTTGCATTACGGTAGAGCTGTTGCGCGCAGAAACAGGTGTTACGGTAGCTGGTTGCGCTGCTGATAATATAAAGATGAGGAACAGAGCGCACCACTAGACGGGCGGTAATGATCCCTTTGGATGTGGTCAGCACCCATTAAAACACGAAGAAGAAGAAGGGGGCACCACTTTTAAAACAGAAGAAGAAGATGCGGAAGTTCGTTGTCATAAACGGTGATAGGGAGCTGCTGTGTTATGGTAAGTGTGTTAAACGATTCAGTTTATTTGGATCGGGCTGATCCTGTGATAAATGTTCGTGTCCAGGTTAAAAAAATAATAAGTAAGACAAGACCACGTGTTGCTGCTTACCTGAGTAAAAGACACTCAGATAAAATGTAACAGAATGACTGTAAACTCTTTGTAAGGCGCTAATCTGGTACGCTGGTTCTCCAGGGCTCAACAAGGGTTCATCTAAAGATGTTTTAAAACTGATTGGTGACCTTTAGGTTATATTTCAGATAGTTAGTTATAAGTAGAGTTATGTGGTTTTATGTTTTCTGGATACAATCCGGGTTAGCACCCGAACATCCCTTTCAGACAGCTTCCTCGTGCGTCCACAGTTATTCCTGTTGGATGTGGTTAGTCCTTCTTGGTGGTATGCTGACATTACCCTGGACACCGTGGCTCTTGATACATCACAAACACTTGCTGTCTTGGTCACAGATGCAAGGCAAGGGAAATTTATTTATATAGCACAATTCAGTACAGAGACAATACAAAGTGCTTTACATGATTAAAATATAGCAAAATAAACGCAAGTAGGAATAAAATTTAGAAAATAGAATAAAAGCAAGTAGAGATAGAATGTAGAAACAAAGAAGAACATTAAAAACAGTAAAACAGTTTAACTAGAACAGTCAAAGGCAATTTTAAACAAATGTGTTTTTAATCTTGATTTAAAAGAACTCAGGCTTTCTGCACTTTTACAGTTTTCTGGAAGTTTGTTCCAGATAAGCAGAGCATAGGAACTAAATGCTGCTTCTCCTTGTTTAGTTCTGGTTCTAGGTATGCAGAGTAGGCTGGAGCCAGAAGACCTTAGTGGTCTGGAAAGTTGATACACTGATAACAAGTCTGTAATGTATTTAGGTGCTAAGCCATTTAGGGATTTTTAAACTAACAGAAGTATTTTAAAGTCTATTCTCTGAGATACAGGGAGCCAGTGTAAGGACTTTAGAACTGGGGTTATGTTCTCTACTTTCTTAGTCTTAGTGAGGACGCGGGCAGCAGAGTTCTGGATCATCTGCAGCTGTCTGGTCCACTTTTTAGGCAGACCTGTGAAAACACTGTTGCAGTAATCAATTCTACTAAATATAAACGCATGGATTAGTTTTTCCAGATCCTGCTGAGACATCAGTCCTTTAATCCTGGAAATGTTCCTCAGGTGATAGAAAGCCGACCTTGTCATTGTCTGTAAATGCTTTTGGAGGTTCAGGTCTGAGTCCATCACTACACCCAGATTTCGGGCTTGATCAGTGGTTTCTAGCTGAAGCGACTGAAGCTGTGTGCTAACTTTTGATCTCTCCTCTATTTCTTTATGTAAGGCAGAGGTTACAAATGTAAACGTTACAACCTTTTGTTGGGACCGTTTTTGCCTTTTCTTCTTTCTATTAAAAACGGCTCTACGAAAAGAAGTGGAAACAACGCCCCCAAAATTACGCTTGTGGCCAAAAAGTGTATTATGTCAGTAGTGGTTTAGGACTACCGTAGCAAATGAATGGGAAACGTTGACTGTCGGCTGTCGCCAGTTAGGTCATTAGCTGCGTCTCAGATCGAAATATGCAGTTTGCAGCTCTGCAGACGCAAAGTTTTCCTGGTCGGCAGGTTTTGATAAAGATAAATCCTTTTCACTCAGAAGGTTTGATTTAAAATCCCCAAGCGATGAGAGCCTACGACCAAGGAACTCGGAAGCTCTGCCTTTGACGGTAATGCCCACCACTAGGCGGGCGCCTTCTTCGATTCTAGTTTACTCTGGTATACAACATTCCTTTCTACCGAAAAATCCCTTTTAATGTAGTGTGTTTTAAGACTTTTTTTAATATACTTCAACCCTTCCAAGTTTAGAAGGGGTAACATTGCTTTCACATCATGGAATAAAGTAATTTAATCAAATAACAGAGGGTAATGACTCAAAGGAAGAGCTTCACAACTTTGGATTAACATTACAGAAACCCATTTAGCTATACTCCTGCTTGTTTTTCCATGGTGTGTCCTGCTGGCTTTCCTGCTAACTAAGAGACTGGTTAAAGGCGACTTGTACCTGCCCTGGTTTCTTGCTACTTTTCTCGTCCTAATGGCTGTTTGCTGGTGATAAGGTGACGCCGAAATACTATAACTATTTTATTCTGATAGCAAGCATGTAATAATGTAAAATGTTGTATCATGACTGATCTGTTCAAATTCATTAGTTATCAGTATTGCCACAGATTTGATCAAATTTTTCATGGTATGCAAAAAGTATTAATACTAAAGGTAAAGCCAGAAGTATTAGTAATTATCATCAGCACTGGTACCAGTGATCGTTGTTCTGATAATTTCTTTAACCTCCCATCATTTTTAATCTTTAATGACCCTCTTGGACATTATCCAGTTCCATCCATTTTCTATTCCCACGTATACATTACAGGGTTGAAGAGGTGCCTATCTTTAGTAGTCAATGTGCAAGAGGTGGGGTACACGCTGGAACCCAGGTCAACACACACACACGACTAACAACTGTGCACATACTCAAACCTCAGGCTGAGACCAGTTAACCTAACAGTCATGTTTTTGGAAGACAGGACCAAGACATAGACTCCAGAAAGAATCCACACATGCACTGCGAGAATATGGGAACTGCATGCAGATAAAAAAAAAAAAATCCCTAACCAAGATTCAAATCTAACTAGTGCTAACAGCTGTACCACTGTGCAGACCTTTTGACACAGTTTAGGAAACCCTTGTCACAGTTTTATTAAAATTGTCTGCTGTTGTATCCGTCTTATGATTGTGTTTGATAGTAAAGGTTAGTTAATGTTAGTTTACTTATGCCACCACCCAGTTTACCCTCAGCACCAGTGTCTTCACTTCATCCAGAGAGATGAGACAGACAAACAAAATCTCATTTCAAGTGGAGCGATTAACCCAGAGAGAAGGAGAAGAAATCCTAGATTGAACTGAGTTAAGGCAGATTGGACCCCAGAAGTGTCCTCTGTCCAGTCTTTCTCTGGCAGATGCGGCACCAATTTGACAGAAGACCTGTTCAAGCAACAGATTGGATTTTATAGCAGCGGGGACCCTTTAAACGCAACTCAGACCAGCTTCTTTACCACCACTACCGCCCCTTTATCAAAGGAGTACTTTAAACATACCTGTCATCTCCCCAGCTCCAACATATTCGTTAGATCTGTGGGACCATGTTTACTGGCTCCTCCCAGCAAACTTTAAATTGCATAGTTGAGTCTTTGAAGGATACAAGGCAAGACTTGTGTAACATCAATCAAACTGTTCCATCTAGTTGATAATCAAGACCTAATTCCTAGAATAATTTCTGAGAACAAGCATTAAGGGTATCCCCAAAGCTCTGAGCCTTGAGGGAGGAAAGACTTCTAAACTGAAATCTGGCTTTTTCAGTTTTTCTCCAAAAAGTCTAAATCTCTTAGTATTTAATCTTAACTTGGATAAAAACAAACAAAATGTACTATTTTTAAGCGTGTAGATGACTGTGGTCTAAATATTCATCTGAAATGGATAATTTGCAACCCTGGGCAAAAATGGCATCACTTTTTGTTAGAACACCATTGAACAGTGAATGACTGGCCTGGTTTAGGCATTTCTGTTTCTGTTGCTGTTCTGATTGTGCAGACTTTAATAGCTGAATTTTGAACTGCTTTTTATCAATAGAATCATGTAAACTTTGCAACAATTTGTTGCAGCACTCTCACTCACCACTGTTCAGCTTTACTTTGCATAGAAAACAGGCCACACAATTTCTATGTATAGTACACCAGCAACATTTTTGTAGAACTGTGTTTCCAGATATTTGCCTTGACCTTTAGTCTACTCATCCTTTCTCTGTAAGCCCTTTATGGTTCCCTGTATTAACCCTGCCCCTTTTGGTCAGTCCTTCTGAACATCTTAACATCTTCAGCTCTGCCTCTTGCCTGTCTGTTAGTGCCCAGTCTCCACCAACCTAAATGTCACTACCATTTTCCTAATCCTCCCGTTTTATGCTTCCAGCACTCCTTCTGTAACAAAGCACCTCTGACACTCGTCTCCATCCACTCCTGGACACTGTTCTTTATCTAGAAGGTGTTTATGGTCTTCTACCTATAGTAACTCCTTGTAGATTCAAGGTGACAGCAACATTAACAACAGCACCTACTACAGATATTGATAATACCTAGTAGCTGTACAATGCACTGATTTGTATTTGTCATCATAATTTCATAATGTGCAATATTGTAATTGCCAAGGACTAATTGGTGCAATAGTTGGAAGGCTGTAATATCTCTCGGCTGGTTTCTGTTTGGATAAGGATAGGTTGGTTTCTCTGGTTTGTGCTGAACCTCTGGAATGGATCCACGTTTGTTGTGAGAACTTGCATTTTTGGTGTCTGGGGAGGCCTGCTGCAAAACAAAAACTCTGCCAACATCTTGTCTGACTCCATGGTTTTGTTCCAGCTTTATCAAGTAATCTCTCCACATTTTCACTGATGGCAGCAACAGGTCAAACCAGGCCAGGAACTGATGTATTTGTTGTTGGTGGGTGTTTTTTTTTTCTCCCCGTCTTTCTATCTGTGCATCTCCCACCAAGTGTATGGAAAAGTCATCCTCCTTCTCACAGGAAATTCCTCGTAGTCCCAGGGGTGAAACAGAGGGAGGGTGTGAGAGAGCAGATCTTCTGCAGAGGGACACACGGGTTCACTCTCTCAATTTTTGGTTTCTTCCTCAGTACTTAAGCTGTTTAGCAGCTCTAAAGAGACATGACTTCAAGTTGTTTTACTCTTTGAAGACATTTAAGACACAACGTTTGAGCTGTACAGAATGTCTCTAAAATGCACCAGACATGTCCATTGTCTGTTTTTGTAAAGTACACATGTCGAGGACTTTATTTTTGGCAAAAAACATTTTCACACAGAAATGAACCTAATGCAGCACTGCTGTAGTGTGGAGTTGCGCAGCCTGTTTTGCTGTGTCAGTGCTAGCCCAGCAGAGACAGTGTAACATTAACCAGCAACAGGCCTGCAGATGCTATAGGCGTATTGTCTTTAAAACATAACAGAGAATAATGGACTACCGGACAGGATTGAAAACAGTCTTTACCTTCATCTTCTTAGAAGATGTCCGAATGAAAAAGAAAAGATTGTAGGAGGAACCCAGAAGGAAAAACTCCAGCATGCAGCAACAAGAATCCCACCTCATTAGCAGTGATCTGGGCTCATAGCTCTGAAAATATTCTACAAACTGTGCTTGTTTAACCAAAGATTGATGTTATACGGTGTTGTAAAAACTACCCCCCCCCCCCCACCCCCCAACCCACACACACACATAACGTTTTCTTTATTGTAGGCCTATATGGAAGAATGTCTTGAATATTTTTCAAAGATAAAATAATGCAGTGGGATAAATATCTGGATCACAGATTAGCCTGAACTAATAATAAAATAAGCCACAGCTTCTCTCAACCTGCACAGGTACAGAAGCCATGGTTGAAATGACAAGAAGGACTATAACACTCTTTAGAGACAAAAATTGTGTGTAAAATAATTTTTTATGTAAAGAGAGGCAAGTTTCCCCATCTTTGAGTAATTTTCACTCAGAAAACTCAGACACCTGCCACACTGAACAGGGTTATGAATGCAATCTGTTAGCTTTTGGGTGAAAACACATTTACTGACCAGAGAGAGATCAGATTATTCCAAACAGCTGATCACTGGTGAGGGCAGTTAAGCAGAAAACCCCCTAATTCTGTTCAGTCAGCGATTTATTTTGTGCTTCTATTTGTAGCAATGATTAGTTTGTATAAAAAAGAAATGTTTTTCTTAAAAATGTACAGACTAATTCAGTTAAATCTCTGATAGCTGCTGTTAGATATCAAATGAGGTTGCAGGTTGTTGCAGCTGTTGAATGCAGTTATTGGGAAAATAAATGTATCAGAAGCATTGAGGACATCAGAGATCAAGATGTTGCTGTACAGTCATGCACATTGAATATCTTCTCCTATCATTTTGTAAATCAGCTGCTGTCTTTCCTCTATTTAACTTGAATATTACATCATATTATCAATAACTGCAATATTTTGGTTTTCATTTGATAAATTCATACTTTGTTGCTCTAGAACGAACTCTTAATTAGATTAGCTGTTTTTGGATTAATGTTTTAGTGTGTCCCTCAGTGTTTGTTTATTTTTGGGGTTTTTTGCCACTGTCACACCCAAATTTCCCCATTGTGGGACAGCAAAGGAGTTTATCATCTTATACCCAATTCTGTAGAATGGTCATATTTGTATCAGGTCTGTGTTATGATTGTTCTGGTACTATCCAGAGATGCACCATGATGGCTCACCTGTAAGCCTGAAACAACTAATGATAAAACACAAATATTTGGCCTTATTGAGATTATGTCTGCAGAATCATATTAAGTCCTATGTATAAACACACCTAGATAAACACAGAGGTTCAGTCTCCACATTGTTTTTATCCATTACATAAAGATGAATGGTGGCCTGACTCACAGGGGATTATTACTCTTAAATGACATCATCTTTCATTCCACCCACCCTATGGTGACATAGACATGTCACATCTGTGTGCCATATTTGTTTGGAGAGCTGTATATCTTCCCACTTCTGCTGCTGTATCTGTTACTAATATCTGTGGTTATTAGAAAGTGTTAGGTGGCTCATTAATCACCATATATAAACTGCTGCTACAATCAGCCATATGTTATCAGCTGTGACATAGATAAACTGACAGAATCAAATGATCATCCACAACATTGTGATGTGGCTGATTGTGTAGGCTTCTCCCCTGGTGGCTTTCTCTGCCCCATTTGCATTTAGAAATTGAGGGTTCTGGGTGTGGCGCATGGGGGGTGCCAGCTGCCTTCCTGAAGGGGGTTGTTCAGGTAAGAGTGTATGCATGTTGGAGCACTAGGGTGGGAATGTGTGAATGTGACTGCATATCTGATTTTCTGTTTGGCTTTATGTCAGGTTGGGTTTGGATTCTCCTGTGACATCTCAGGTCTCCACTAGGTGGGTAGCCCATTCCCCTGTCCTGCTTCCCTTCGTTGGTTGGCGTCTTGACCCACTGTTGCATTGATGGTCCTCGGTGTCCGGGCTGGTTGTCTGGGTGTGTGCTGGCTCATTCCTGGTGGCTGCTTCGCGGGGCCTGGTGCCCTTGGCTCTGTCAGGGCCCCGCCGGGGCACCCCTTGGCCTCGGGTCTCTGGGCCCATTGCTGGATCTGGTTCAGCGTAGCTGGTTACCAGTGGAGCCCACAGGTTCGTCTTCGCAGATTCCAGAGTTTTTAGCACTGTGGCTGTTGAGGGTTTCCTGGGTCTCCTCTCTGCTCTTCTCTGGGATGGGGGAGGCAGCTATCCCTGTGCTTGTCCCTCTTGGGGATCTTTGCTCTGGGGGTTCTTTTGAGCGTCTGGGGTTCTGCTTCCCCCGGTGTCTACAACGGCACTTTGGTGGGTGGGTCTTTGGTTTCTCATGACCACTTGTGAGTCCATCCATCCATCCATCCATCCATCCATTTTCTTACACGCTTATCCATCATGAGGTCGCGAGAGGTGCTGGTGCCCATCTCCCGCTATCAATGGGCGAGAGGCAGGGTACACCCTGGACAGGTCGCCAGTATATCACAGGGCACTTGTGAGCATTTTGTTATGGATAAACATTACATATACAAACACCTGCAGGTGCTTGATTCTGGGGCTTACAGATTCACTTCTATACAGAAAATCACAATTATTATCTTGGATGGTTTTCTGTATAGAATGGCTGTATATGGTTTGTTATTGTTGATTGAAAAAGTTAGCGTGGCTGCTGCACATATTCGTGCATTCATGTTTATACATCCCGAGTTGTGCGTACTACTTTGCGCTGCAGGTTTTTTTTTTTTTTTTTTGCAACAGACACGCTTTATACATGATGCCCCTGGTACCTGTAGACATGCTAAGCACTTTGATGGAGCCTCTTTGTCAGCCTTGCTTAGCCCTGAGAGTCGGACTGCTGTCACTTAGAACTTGAGCAGTCGTGTCCTCTGATTTGTCCAGAAGACCGGTACCTGCATCTGTTTTTGTGCTGTGTTAGGATATAGCTCAGGGTAAAGGTTGGCCAGGTTGTGGTGGTTGGAGGTGACTTAATTATCCAGGAAAATGTTGTAAGTAAATTGAATATTCCCTGAAGTGATGGAAACATGACTCTCCCTCTCGCTCTGTGTGTGTGTGTTTGTGTACTAATGGTTTTTCTACTGTTTGCTGTTGAAACAGGCAGCTGTGTGCTATGACTCAGCCTGTGCATGTGTGTGTGTGTCACTTACAGATATACACACAATGACATAGAACCACTGGATTAATGGAGTATCCAGATGAGGTAACAATACTCCAGTTTCCCCTTTAACTTCACATCTGCACAACAAACCATGAAAGATCGCTTGCAGTGTCTTTTTTGGGTTTCACTTGATGTATTCTTATGGAGTTGTTAGAAATCAGTTTTATGCATAACTGCAAAGCTTTCAAACCCAACAGGGTTCTTGGCTTTGATGCCAGTGAATGACGTCTGACTCTTGCCGTGCTTTCCAGTAACCTGACAGCAGATGTTAGTTTCATGTCTGATCCTGTTACTTTAAACATTGTGCCAATAATATTATTAGTTTGGGTCTTGTAAAATGAATGCAAGATCCAACATGGCACCATGCTGCAATACAGATAGAAGTCCCTAAAAGAAATAACTGGCTTTTATAATCAGACCCTCAGTCAGGAAACAACAAAGAGTCAGCAGAAGATGCAATGACCCCATCATGTTTTTTTGCCAACATAACCTGATAAGAAGAACATGTACCAAGGCAGGGGGAATATCACATTATCTGGAAAACGGCTCCACTGTAGTGCATAGTTTCACATAAACTCAAGGAATGCATTTAAAGGATTGACACTGCAATAAAATAGCACATCACCCTTCGGATCGATGAGGAGTAGTGGGAGCATGCTGGGTCTAAAAGCATAGCTGACCTGTGCCTGTTGTTTCCACTTTATAATCCCTTCCAAATAACACAATAATCAGAGTAAAATCATAAATGCAGGATCACTTTAAGTACCATGGCCAATGGTTAACAGCTTGGTAGTTTACCACCACTTTTTGGTAGTGCCAGCAGGGTGTCTCTGCCTGGTTTGATTAATTGAAACTAGAGACTCAGAGAAATTAGCTGATGAACAGAATTCACTTATTTCAATTTAATTCAATTTCATTTATATAGCGCCAATTCACAACACATGTCATCTCAAAGCACTTTACAAAGTGAAATTCAATCAAATCATACAGACTGGTCAAAAAGTTTCTAATTGTAGAGTAGTACTGGCTACTCGGATTACTAAAATAAGTATTTAGTGACAGCCCCCACTAGGAAGGCAGAAACAACTATTTTCAATTAACTGAATTATAATTCCAAATGGAAATCTGAATAACTCGGCTTGTAAAAGCTTAAAAAAAAACACAGATGGGTGCATCACTAATCAAAACAGCAGTCTGTCCCTCTTGCTTGTTTAAGCAAGGGGGACAGACTGCGTTCAGCCTGAATGTTGATGCCTATTTTGCATCATGTCATAGTGCCAACTTCCAAAGTCTCTACTCTCAGTCCTGGACAGAGGCTGGCAGTAGCAAAACAAATTTACTTGAGTATTGTACTTAAATACAGTTTTTAAGAATTTGTACGTTACTTGAGTTGTATTTTTTGGAACAGATTACATTCAGTCCACTTCATTTTAATGATAAAATTATACCTTTTACTGGACTACATTTCTATGAAAGCTTTTGTTAGTGTTGACTGTGTTTGGTAATCTTCTATGCATCTGAGATTGAATCCCACCCAAGCGCATATTGTCATCATCTCTGGGCAAAACAGTTAATCCAACTTGTCCATGTAGGAATGTGTTTGTGTGACTGTGTGATTGTGGTGGTCAAGAGGGACCGTAGGTGCAGAATGGCAGCCATGCTTGCGTCCAATAAACAGACATTATTATTATTATTATTATTATTATTATTATTATTATTATTATTATTATTATTATGTTTAGAGTCACTGTTCTCTCACAAAATAGCAGAACATTTTCCCGATTATTCTTAACTACACAATGCATTGTTAAAAGAACTTTTCAGATTTTCAAGCTCTTTCAAGTGTGTGGCAGCACACTGCTCCCTAAGGGATGGGTTAAACATAGAGACAAATTTACCTCTGTGGGATCATAACGGAAAATATGTGTTTGTTTACTTTTTAACAGAGTAATTTATGACCAGTGGGATCTGTACATTGATGATACTGAGTAGTTTGTCTACCATTGCCTTCCCTCTTATCTCTTTGACTACGGACACATTTTCCTCCTTTTCTATGTTGACCAATATTTGCCCTATTTCCATCAATACTTTGTCGGTCAGTATTCAAAGGTGACCGTTGTTAACCCAGGTCTTGACCGATCCAGTATGGAGATTGTTTTCTTGAATTGCATGGTAAATTTGGCAAAGGTTTTATGCAAGATACCTTTCCTAATGCTTTCCTCTACATTTATACAGGCTTGGGGCCTATACAAATAGGGCACAGGACACTGTGCTCCCTTGAGGCTGCCTTAAAGCAACAATTATTCCCACTATTGATAACACAATATATCATTGGTCGTTACCGATATGTTATCTATAGCTTTTGTTTCTTTGGTTTTCAAACTGAAGCCAAAAACATAGAATTTACTCTTGCTAAGTTCTTGTTACACCAAATATTCTAGTTTCCTTTTCTCTGGGGAGAAACGCTTGGAGTGTAAGCTGATATTAGCTTGTTAATTAACATTTGATCACTTAGCTAGCTTGCAGTTTGTTGCTTATCAAACAGTATAGCAGAACATTAATTGGTTAAGTATTTTTACTGTTAGCTATAGGTTTAAAACACTGTTATGTAAATCGGAGTGATGTTCAGGTGGTGCTCAGTTAGGTTCCACTTTTCAAGCATCATCACTTGTCTCTGTCTATTAACTGAGGGAAGGTATAGGTATTTTCTACCCACCAGCTAGCCGCAGTGAGGAGCAACAGGTGAGGGAAGGGGAAGCACTTCAAAACATTGTGCTCCATAATTTGTGATCTAGACATTTGTGGTCACTCTGGTACTTTCTCTGTTGTCTTAAAATAAATGTCCATTGTTTTTAATATAGAATACCTTAACAACGGGAGCATAAAGTAATTTTGTTGTAATTTGCGTTTTTATGTAAACTCCAAACCTAAGTGGGCAGAATTTGATATGTTAATTTACACTCACCTGCTACTTTGCAGCTTGATACTATTGGTTGTATCTACGTTTATTTCAATTCAATTCAATTCAATTTTATTTATATAGCGCCAAATCATGAAACATGTCATCTCAAGGCACTTTACAAAGTCAAGTTCAATCATATTATACAGATTGGGTCAGATTATACAGATTGGTCAAAAATGTCCTATATAAGGAAACCAGTTGATTGCGTCAAAGTCCCGACAAGCAGCATTCACTCCTGGGGAACCGTAGAGCCACAGGAAGAGTCATCTGCATTGTACATGGCTTTGCTACAATCCCTCATACTGAGCAAGCATGAAGCGACAGTGGGAAGAAAAACCACCCATTAACGGGAAGGAAAAACCTCCGGCAGAACCGGGCTCAGTATGAACGGTCATCTGCCTCGACCGACTGGGGTTACAGAAGACAGAACAGAGACACAACAAGAGAAACAAAAAGCACAGAAGCACACATTGATCTAGTAATCTGTTCTACATTAGATGGTAGTAGCGGGTGAGCCGTCTTCTCTGGATGATGTCACAGTTAACAGAACACCAGACCAGGTGTACCTACTATGAAGAGAAAAGAGAGAGAACAGAAAGTTAAAGCAGAAATGACAACACATAATGCATAATTGAAGAACAGTAGAACTCAATAGAGTGAGAAAATTAGATCCTGATATACTCCAGTAACCTAAGCCTATAGCAGTAAAACTATAAAGGTAGCTGAGAGTAACATGAGTCACTAGTTATAATTTTTGTCAAAAAGAAAAGTTTTAAGCCTAGTCTTAAAAGTAGACAGGGTGTCTGCCTCACGGACCAAAACTGGGAGTCGGTTCCACAGGAGAGGAGCCTGATAGCTAAAGGATCTGCCTCCCATTCTACTTTTAGAGACTCTAGGAACCACCAGCAGACCTGCGGTCTGAGAGCGAAGTGCTCTGTTAGGAACATACGGGGTAATCAGAGCTCTGATATATGATGGAGTTTGATTATTAAGGGCTTTATACGTTAGAAGAAGAATTTTAAATTCTATTCTTGATTTAACAGGAAGCCAATGAAGGGAAGCTAAAATTGGAGAAATATGATTTCAGATTTGTCTTAATTTTGTTTTGACATGTATTTGAGATTTTGCTCCATATTGTTATGATGGTATGATCTCATAGTTTCTGCAGATTTGTTGATTGCGCAGCCATTTCAAAAATCTGTATTACCACCATATGCTCAACGTGACCTTTTTGATTAAGATCTGGTGACTGTGGAGGCAATGGGAGTAAAGTGACCTAACTGTTAATAAAACAGTTGGACATGATCTGAGCTTTGTGGGTTGGTGCATTATCCTACTGGAAGCAGCCATTAGAAGATGGGTTTACTGTGGTAATAAAGCGATGGACATGGTTAGAAACAATACTCAGGTAGATTGTTTAAAATGTAAATGGCCTGTGCTTGTGAGCAGATACTAATCCTGATGAGTTAATGGCATCCGACGACCCTATCCAGCTCTCCTGGAGAGCTTGTCTCCTGGAATCTCCTTTATGCACTTGAGACTTTGCTGGGAGACACAGCAGCATTCTGGCTATGGCACATATTGATGTACTCTATCCTTGTGGAGTTGGCCTGCCTTTACAACCTCAGTAGGGTTCAGGTATCACCTCAAGATACTAGTAGGCAATGACCCTGGTAATTCAAAAATACTAGGAAGCAGTCAAAAGAAATGAGAGAAAAAAATGCCTGCCTGTGGCATGCAAAACTATTCAGGTTTTTTGAGATTGTTTCATTGTTGTCCCTTTAGTGCACCTGTAGTTAATTTCATTAAAACCAAAACAGCTGCCAGTAAATAACAACTCTAATACTGAACCGAACACATCAATTTCCAGAAGATTAACTGATTTCTGTCGTGATTTGTCTTGGATGAACCCAGAACACAGCACACACACACAGAGCTGGTTTCCAGAGTTTATTAAAGTAGCAAGAAGTGGATGATGAGAACCAGAGTCCATTTACCAGACGTGGTTGAAGGGATGCAGGAACTGGCAAACGGGAACAGACAGGAACAGGACCAGGACCAGGACACAAGCAGGAACAGGACAGGCATGATGTTCGGAGGACTGGAGACGAACCGGTGACTATGAACAAACTGAGGCGAGTTATTATAGAGACGTGAGCAGAGGGAATGAATCCAAGGTTGATTGCAGCCTGACAAGTGTTCCCAATCAGGGCTGCACTGGGGAAGGAGCAAGAACTGTTCAGAATGCAGCCTTCAGCTGCATCATGACAATTAGATGTTATGTTCTGATTTAAATAGTATGAGTTGTGTAATTATATGTTACGTGTAAGTCTCTATCGTTTGATTTAAAATGTAATATTTTATTCTAAAACCGCTAACTAAGGTCAGATGTCTACTTTGCTGTGCCGTAATATGCTATGGGAGTCCAATAAGTGCCTGTCTATCAGTCTGTGTAGTTTTCTGTGTGACTAAAGAAGTTAGTCTGACAAAATTCTTTAGAACTTGCTCATCTCCTTTTCTCTCAACTTCAGTTTTCCACAACAGCAGTAGAACTGTTTGTCTCTTTTTAATTCCAGACAGATGTAAAGTCCCTCTGGCTGCTGGGGCTGTGGGGCCTTCATTCTTGGAAAATTTAGTCTCATGTCTTCTTTACCATCTTTTTCTTTTATTATTCTTTTACTTTTCCTCACTGTTTATCAGAAGAGCTGCGTCACTCTAGTCAAGCCGCCCTCTCTATATTTCTTCTGTCCCTCAAGGAGATCCAGGTTCTGGCTGTGCAGCTGGGAATCAGGGCAGCAAGTTTTGACTGCCTTGATTCCTGCCTTGAACAAAGGCGGGACCATTGTTTCCCTTGTTGTTGAAGCTCCAACCAAAGCATTTAAATTATTTACTTGAGCTTAAAATTCAACACAATCTGTCATAAGACAGTAGAAAAGGATCCTTGGATGGGGATCGAACCTACAAATGTCCTTAGTGTTGGACTCAACTAATGCCAATGTATATTCTCCGTTATAAAGTACATACATTTAAACAAAAACTCTCTCTCTCTCTCTCTATCTATCTATCTATCTATCTATCTATCTATCTATCTATCTATCTATCTATCTATCTATCTATCTATCTATCTATCTATCTATATATATATATATATATATATATATATATATATATATATATATATTGCTTTCTGTCTTCCCAGTATGTCTCAATTATGTGTTGTGCGTGTACTTGGCCATAATTGGGCCGTTCACACTGTCCCGAAAAAGACAGATACAGGTCACATATGGGAAAAAAAGATCAGATTAGTATCATATTTGGCAGCAGTGTGAACAAAGCCCGAGACTGAGGCCGGTGGCCGTCTTTATAAACAATCATAAAAGTCTTAGTGACATAATTTTTTAAGTTTCCCAAATGTCAGCAGTGGTGAGGAGGACTTTTAGTGAGGCCAAGAGTGTCTGAAGCAGATAAGATGGTGGAAACAGAGAGAGCTAAGGGGCTGTTCCACCACCTAACAGTGGAGGAAATGAGTACATAAACTACTTTAACAATCATACAATTATTAATATGTGGGTAAGATAAACTTTATTGAAACTATAAGAGTGAATATAGACATTTTAGCGGCCGGGTGGGTTAAAGGTGTGGCTCTAGAAGATTTAAATATAAATGATAGGATAATGGGAAAAATAATTAACAATCATGTATAAAACGTAAATAAATGTACAAACATAGTACAGAGGAATTTATATATATATTATAGACTAGAATGCTCTCAATAATAAACATTTTAAAACAATTTCACAAAAAGTCACAGAAAAATAAATACTCACTCTAGATAAAGTACCATAATATACACTATTCAATTCTATTGTATTTAGATAGCAGCAATTCACAACACATTCTCTTTGCGCCGTGATCCTGGGACCAGTTTACCTTTCAACACTATTCTCCTCCCAGAGCTGTGGGGACAGAGGTGCTGCTCCTCTGTCCAGTTTGGTTCTCTCAATCTTTTTTCCCTCCATTTTATGTTGATCATTTTGGTGAATACAGCCACTTTATACAAGCAGGACAATCCCAGTAAAACACTGACAGGTGAGAGTGCATTAATATCAAATAGATGAAATAGTCAAATGACCAGTATGGTGAGTAAACCTAATAATAAGCAAATCAAAATAATGATGAAGATGTATGTTCAAACCAGGGGTCACCAGGGGTCATCTTTGGGGACTATCTGGTGCCCATGGGCACCAGATAGTCCCTAAAGATCATATGTGGTTCCCTCAAGTGAGCTGCATCTAAAATGTTGTTTTATTTAACTGCTCTTCCTTTTTAATCATACTTGTATTTACATAGATTTAAAATGAAGTTCCATAAAGTTAAGGTGAACTCTGACTCTCCTTGTTCAACGTTCAGTACAAGTAGCCATTCGTATGACACAGTACCAATGAAGTAGCTCTCAACTTCTAAAAGGTTGGTGACCCCTGGTTCAAACATTTTTATGCTGTGACAATTGTCCAATTTTTGCTAAGTTTCATCATCATGTCACTCATATGTTACTCCAGTCTAATCAGTTAATTTGGGAAGCGCATTTGTGGTGTTCTTCGTTTGCTTCTTGTATCAACAAATCACACCTCTTAGAAGACAGCATCACACCTAGCAATGGGGTGAACCACACATCTCCACTGAAATGGAATTTCTGTCCATTCTTCACTCAGAGTTGCTCTAAGCAACCACCTGACTTGCTCTTAAGCTAAAACTCCTTGGCAGGATTTTTCTAGGCTTAGGGTAGAAGCTCTCTGAGAAGACTGAGAATCTTTGTGAATGCTTTCCCAGGAGTCTAAGTGAAGCTTCAAGTCTTTAGTGCACAAGCTAATATTAAGGAACCATTTGCCATACTAGCATAGTGTGACGTCTTCTTCTGTTATCAGCGCATGTGGGTGGCTTTGAGGTGCTGAACTGGTCAGACAGAACTCTGATGGCAGTGGCATTTAATTAGTAGTTTGAACGACCAGGCAAAAATAATCCAGCAATGGATTTGAATTGAGCATCAAGACCTGCAGTGTAAACGTACACTACATCAAGTGTAAAGTCTTTTAGTTTTGACTCCAACCCAAGTGCGACTTCAGTTGAAGTCTCAAACCTTAAGTTGACATCTTCTTCTCTTAAGGACTGTCTTTTGAAAGTTCTTTTGGACTAATCGATATCACTTGCTGCATTCAAAGCAAGAATAATGGTGTTGATGCTTAATCGGTGTATATCAATTACATTAGAGTGGTAAGTTTTGTATTTTTTTCAGGTGGGGGGGGGGGGTCCCATTATGTGGATGGTGAAAAGAAAATTGTAGCATGTATCTTTTGTGCAGACCTAAACTTTCTAAACATCGTACTTCCTCAGTGTTCTAAAGTAGAGAATGGTTTAGTTAATTTATGAAACCGACAAAGTGGGGTTTCTTATTTGTTTGACTCTGACAAAGTGGCTGTTAAAACTAGAAGTTGAGACTGTGATTCTGCAAATTTTTGGTTCGTGTCGAGTGTCTTTTACATGTCATAATTTTTTATATCACTCATGCACTGCAGTCCTAAACTATTCCTGACATATTCCAGCCACCACATTGGTTACCTCAGTCATTCTGAGTAATCTGATTATCTGGAAATGTTCTGCACAAACAGTGTTAAAATGATAAAATAATTTTTTTTCATTGGTTCTTTAATTGTTCTGATTGACCAGCAATCGGTTTCTCAGAGATGATGGATCTCACTGTGTGAGAGCCTAAAGGTTAAAACTGTCCTGCCTGCCGTCCACATACTGATGAACTGATTAAAAGTGTTAACCTAACCTGAAGTTACCTCATTGCTTTGTAGTTCCCTGAGGTCATATTGTGGCAGAATTTTTTCCCAGAGTTTTGCCTCAAAGGCCTATATAGCTGTGCTGCTGATGTATGGTTTACAGAGAATGCAGGGGTGAAGCAAAGTGAGAGTGTGTGTGGGGTTGGTTGATTGCTCGGTATTTTACAGAATGTGTGTGTGTGTGTTTGTGTGTGTGTGTTTTCATGTTGCTGGACAAACAGAGGAGCAGGGACTGAACCTGTGGGAGTGTGTGGTTCTGTGATGGTTCGCAGCATGTCTGGAACAACTGCTATTTTTCTGTGCTGGCTCTTCCACATGTGGTAACACACTCAGACCTGAAGCTGGTCCAGACCAAACCTCAGCTACCCTGCACATCCCAGCAGCTCTCCAGTGGAGATGGAAAGTATGTGAGCCCTCTGTCAGCCAGCAGATCTGAGTTTCAGTGTGCATAAGAAGGCAAATACTCTTAGTAAAGGTCAGAGGCCGTAGACAGGACTCATAAGGTGATCTTACAATAGGTGTAATAAATACTATTGTATGAAAAGTTGAATACTCTACATTGTGGATGTTTATGCCACACTTTAAATAATTTAAATGCTTAAGCGTGAAAAGAAATGAGGATGAAAAAATGTAGGAGTAATATTCAGCCTTCCGCCACCATCTCTCATGTAGGTGTTTTTCAGTGGCAGTCTTTCCACCACTTTTTTCTTCTGCTAAAAAACACAACCATATCCTGCTTAAACTGGCTGGGTGGGCTGTGGATTTTAGAGAGACATTATGATACCATATTTCCATTAGTTTTAAATGGAACACTGACTCAAAGCTGGCATGACTTATTATATTAACACTGGCCTTACAGACATGTTGCCTAATGCATAGTAACTCAGCTATGCTCCATTCAGTGGGTTGATCAGAGCATATTGTCATCTTGTTCTGCAAATGCTGTTCATAGACTAATTTAGAATTTATATGTGATCTAACATATGTTGTTTTGGATTCTTATGGTGTTTAAATAGAAGTGGTAGTACTGATCCCAGTATGGTAGATCCCACCCACATGAGCAATGCATGCTTGTCCCACTAAATGATTCAGGAACATTAAATCATGAACTAATAGACTTAGAAAACAGCTTCTTTCCCAAAGTTGTGAGGCCTATCACCCCCTGCTGAGAACCAAGAAACCACCACCTCTGTTCATAGTCTGTTTACTAACATACTACTGGTTTCACGTTTTTTTTTATCCAATCGAGAATCATTTACACTTTCTCTCACGTGCTATTATCTATTTACACACTTTTAGTTTTTTAGGAAGTGGACATCCATTCTATCCATTTGGACATCCATTACTTAAAGATTCACATTTTTGCTAATTACTATCTGCATACTTTTCTTCCTCCCAGGGACTGTTTTGTTGTCTGATACATTCATGCAGTTTCACTGTAATTGACATTTTTGTATAGTGGCAGCTGTCTTTTTCGACTTAAACATGTAAATTTGTCAGATTCTGAGAATTATTTGCATGCTTTGAGCTTCTCAGGAAGTATCTGAACATTGTCTTAGTTGTGTCTGTATTTTATGTGAATCTGTATGAATTCTGAGCCGCTGTCTCACCAGAATGTCATTATGGTTACATTGTGTGTGTCTGTGTGTGTGCGTGCGTGCGCGCGTGTGTGTGTGGGGGGGTGGGTAGCCAACTGGAAATAGTTAATATTGAGTCGTCTTCACTCTATAACAACCTTAACACCGAAGGGTGTTGATGGTGGCCTGGTGTAGTAGGTTATGGTGTATTTATTGACTGGGTTGAAAAATGGATGGGCTTCTGACAAGTGGGTCGGCAGTCAAAGTTAAAGATTTAAATCAGCCAGTTATAGTCCCCAGCCTAATTTCTGTATAGCTCTTAGATGTACATACATTGCACCCCACAAGATGGGCATAAGGGACTGCAGTGGTGGTATCCTGGCACAAGCATTGTTACAGGCAGTAGATGCAGCATTTGAAGGTCAGTCTATACCAGGGGTCTTCAGTTCCAGGCCTCGAGGTCCAGTGTCCTGGAATGTTTAGATGTGTTCCTGCTCCAACACACCTTAATCAAATGGCTGAATTACCTCCTCAGTATGCAGTCAAGTTCTCCAGAGTCCTGCTAATGACCTGATTATTTGACCCAGGTGTGTTAAAGCAGAGACACAAAGATGTAGGACAATGGATATTGAGGACTGGAGCTGAAGACCACTGGTCTATACTATGAGCGAAATTCACCAAACATTATATCTAGTAGGCACATTAGATGGCATTACCAGCTCTTAACAGAGTTTGATGGGGGCTGAACTTTGGACGTGTATGAGACCTGATATAGGGTGCCTGAGGGCACCAACACATGTTGGGTCTTTCCACACAATGTGTTGAATGGTATGCTGGAAGAGGAGAGGGGTATTTATGTTTTCAGTGTGGTGGGTCTTTGGAACAAATTACGCTTGGCTGGATGGATAAAGGTAAGACCAAAGTCAAAGTATCTTTATTCGTCTCCCTTGAGAGACATTTTCCTTGGACACAAGGATCAGCTGCAACATACCACAGCTCAATCACCAATAAAAAGTCCAAGTAAAATAATAATAAACATTCAATAGCAACATCAGTTCATCAATCTCAGGTCAACAAAAGGTCATATAAAAAAAGTGTAAATCAACATGTAAAATAATGTTTCCATGCTCCACTCCCCCCCAGTTCACTGTTGTAGATCATGAGAGACCATGGACGTCGCCACCTACATGTCTTTGCCCTTTCCCTATTGATCTTCCCATCCTAAACCATGCACTCATTAACCAGTTTTAATGACGTTGGGGTGACGTTGGGGATATTCGTATCTATTGTATTTGCATAAGATGATCCTCGGTGTGCGATTAGCAAAAAAAAAAAAAAAAAAACAGGGGGGATCATTTCAAGTGTTTTATAAATGAACATAACAACAAGGTTATGTGGCCTGCATGCTGTCTGGCTCGAGACAGCATGTAACCTGTACTGGGCGGGAGGGTGGAGAAATCGGCTGCTGCTGCTGCTTCTTGTCTTGTGACGCTGCCTGCAAATCTTCATCATCTACCAAAGTTCGTCCTGTAACATTACCATGGCTGTTCGTCCCGTCATCTACTCTTGACCTTTTCTGTTGATTTTTCGGGCCGAAAATATGACAAAATACTTTGTTGACGATCATGCTGCCACACGTTCTCATTCATTACTTGATTAGCTAGCAGCTGCTCTTTCAGGTAAATAGCTAGATCCAGTAGGTTAGACTATTGTTTTTAAACTTGTGCCATCTACTGTCTGGACTCGGGAGTGGGTATTAGTTTACTTTAACCCCTTTGAGCAGAAAACGTAATAATATTCTTTAAAAACAGACAACAAAAAATTAAATTGACAAACGTGAAGGACACAAGACATGTATTTATATTAGGGATGCCAAACGATTAAAAATTGTAATTTGAATCGATTAATCACATAATGTCGATAGGTAACTCGAGATTAATTGCAAATAATTGCATGTTTTATCCTTTTATTTCTGAAAGTGTAATAGCCTGTTTGGACATTTTAATATGCAATTTTGCAATAAATGACACTAATAAAATACATGCTTGTACAAAAAATATTTTTATTTTGTTATTTTTCAAGCACTTTTGAGAATTAGAATGAAGACATCCTAGTGCCAAATGTTAAACTCTGGACTTCGTCCTTCCGCTTATCCGGGGTCGGGTCGCGGGGGTAGCAGCTTCAGTAGGGAGGCCCAGACGTCCCTCTCCCCGGCCACTTGGGCCAGCTCCTCAGGAGGAATCCCAAGGCGTTCCCAGGCCAGCCGGGAGACATAGTCCCTCCAGCGTGTCCTGGGTCTTCCCCTGGGCCTCCTCCCGGTGGGACGTGCCCGGAACACCTCACCAGGGAGGCGTCCAGGAGGCATCCTGACCAGATGCCCGAGCCACCTCAACTGGCTCCTCTCGACGTGGAGGAGCAGCGGCTCTACTCTGAGTCCTCCCCGGATGACTGAGCTCCTCACCCTATCTCTAAGGGAGAGCCCAGACACACTACGGAGAAAACTCATTTCAGCCGCTTGTATCCAGGATCTCGTTCTTTCGGTCACGACCCAAAGCTTGTGACCATAGATGAGGGTAGGAACGTAGATCGACCGGTAAATCGAGAGCTTGGCCTTTTGGCTCAGCTCTCTCTTCACCACAACGGATCGGTACAGCGCCCGCTTCACAGCAGACGCTGCACCAATCCGCCTGTCGATCTCCCGCTCCATCCTCCCCTCATTCGTGAACAAGACCCCAAGATACTTGAACTCCTCCACTAGGGGCAGCACATCCTCCCCAACCCGGAGAAGGCACTCTACCCTTTTCCGGTTCAAGACCATGGTCTCGGGTTTGGAGGCACTGATTCTCATCCCGGCCGCTTCGCACTCGGCTCCAGTGAGGGCTGTAGATCACGCCTTGATGAAGCCAATAGGACCACGTCATCCACGAATAGCAGAGACGCAATCCTAAGGCCACCAAAACGGATCCCCTCAACACCTTGGCTGCACCTAGAAATTCTGTCCATAAAAGTTATGAACAGAATCGGTGACAAAGGGCGGCCTTGGCGGAGTCCAACTCTCACCGGAAACGAGTCCGACTTACTGCCGGCAATGTGGACCAGACTCTGACACCGGTCGTACAGAGACCTGACAGCCCTTATTAAAGGGCCCGGTACTCCATACTCCCGGAGTACCCCCCACAGGATCCCTCGGGGGACACGGTCGAATGCCTTCTCCAGATCCACAAAGCACATGTAGACTGGTTGGGTAAACTCCCATGCCCCCTCCAGAATCTTGCTGAGGGTATAGAGCTGGTCCAGTGTTCCACGGCCAGGACGAAAACCACACTGCTCTTCCTGAATCCGAGATTTGACTATCCGACGGACCCTCCTTTCCAGAACCCCTGAATAGACCTTACCAGGGAGGCTTAAGAGTGTGATTCCCCTGTAGTTGGAACACACTCTCCGGTCCCCCTTTTTAAATAGGGGGACCACCACCCCAGTCTGCCAATCCAGGGGAACTGCCCCCGATGTCCACGCAATGTTGCAGAGCCGCGTTAACCAACACAGCCCCACAACATCCAGAGCCTTAAGGTACTCCGGGCGAATCTCATCCACCCCCGGGGCCTTGCCACCGAGGAGCTTTTTAACAACCTCGGCAACCTCAGCACCAGAGATGGGAGAACCTGACCCAGAGTCCTCAGGCTCTGCTTCTGCAATGGAAGACGTGTTGGTGGGATTAAGGAGGTCTTCGAAGTATTCCACCCACCGAAACACAACGTCCCGAGTCGAGGTCAGCAGCATACCACCCCCACTGTAAACAGTGTTGGTACTGCACTGCTTCCCCCTCCTGAGACGCCGGATAGTGGACCAGAATCGCTTCGAAGCCGTACGGAAGTCTTTCTCCATGGCCTCTCCGAACTCTTCCCACGCCCGAGTTTTTGCCTCGGCGACCAGCCGAGCCGCCCGCCGCTTCGACTGCCAGTACACATCAGCTGCTTCCGGAGTCCCACAGGCCAAAAAAGCCCGATAGGACTCCTTCTTCAGCTTGACGGCTTCCCTCACCGCTGGTGTCCAACAGCGGGTTCGAGGGTTGCCGCCGCGACATGCACCGACAACCTTGCGGCCACAGCTCCGACTAGCCGCCTCAACAATAGAGGCACGGAACATGGTCCATTCAGACTCAATGTCCCCCGCCTCCCTCGGGACGTGTTTAAAGTTCTCCCGGAGGTGGGAGTTAAAGCTCCGCCTCACAGGGGACTCCGCCAGACGTTCCCAGCAAACCCTCACAGTACGTTTGGGCCTGCCCGGTCGGACCGGCTTCCTCCCCCGCCATCGGAGCCAACTCACCACCAGGTAGTGGTCGGTGGAGAGCTCCGCCCCTCTCTTCACCCGAGTGTCCAAGATATACGGCCGCAGATCAGATGAAACGACAACAAAGTCGATCATTGATCGATCATTGTGCCAAGAGCACATATGGACACCCTTATGCTTGAACATGGTGTTTGTGATGGACAATCCATAACGAGCACAGAAGTCCAACAAAACACCACTCGAGTTCAGATCAGGTGGGCCATTCCTCCCAACCACGCCCCTCCAGGTCCCACTGTCATTGCCCACGTGAGCGTTGAAGTCCCCCAGCAAAACGAGGGAGTCCCCAGGAGGGGCACTCTCCAGTACCCCTTCCAAGGACTCCAAAAAGGGTGGGTAATCTGAACTGCTGTTTGGCGCATAAGCGCAAACAACAGTCAGAACCCGTCCCCCCACACGAATGCGGAGGGAGGCCACCCTCTCGTTCACCGGGGAAAACCCCAACGTGCAGGCACCGAGATGGGGGGCAACAAGTATGCCAACCCCAGCTCGCCGCCTCTCACCATGGGCAACTCCAGAGTGGAAGAATGTCCAGCCCCTCTCAAGGAGACTGGTTCCGGAGCCAGAGCGGTGCGTCGAGGTTGGTCCGACTATCTCTAGTCGGAACCTCTCAACCTCGCGCACAAGCTCACGCTCCTTCCCCACCAGAGAGGTGACATTCCACGTCCCAAGAGCCAGCTTCTGCAGCCGAGGATTGGAACGCCAAGGTCCCCGCCCTCTACTGCTACCCGTTACACAATGCACCCGACCCCTTTGGCCCCTCCAACAGGTGGTGAGCCCATCGGAAGGGGGACCCATGTCACCTCTTCGGGCTGAGCCCGGCCGGGCTCCATGGGCAAAAGCCCGGCCACCAGACGCTCGCCAACGTGCCCCACCTCCAGGCCTGGCTCCAGAGTGGGGCCCCGGTGACCCGCGTCCGGGCGAGGGAACACGAGGTCCAATAATCGTACTCATCATAAGGCCATTTTGGGCTGCGCTTTGTCTGGTCCCTCACCTAGGACCTGTCTGCCTTGGGTGACCCTACTAGGGGCTTAAAGCCCCTGACAGCATAGCTCCTAGGATCATTGGGACACTCAAACCCCTCCACCATGGTAAGGTGGCAGCCCAGGGAGGGGAACTCTGGACTATGATGGCTAAATGACTAATCATGACGCCCTGATGTTTACACAATGTGTAAATAGATTTGTAAATAAATACCATGCCGATATATTTTTTTTGCCTCTTAAACAAAGATAGACATGGTATTAGGCATTAATAAAAATTTTACATTTCAATAAAGTCATAAGTTTTATTGTTCGTTTTTTCACTCTCTCCCACACACATCTAATTCTGAGCTTTCACACCAACAACAATATTTTTGCTTGCTGTTTATATCCATATTCATAGAGTTTAAGCCTGGAAAAAGGCTTTAAATTTCCAGGTCATTCGTCTTACACTTTGCTTGCAACTGGGCAGGAGCTTAATACCCTGAATGAGACTGTTTAGCAACTGTTTAGTAACTCCAGGTCCTTCGTTTGGCAACGTCAGCATTAGTTTGTCAAATACAGAGAAAACAAATTAATAAGCATTAAAGTACGGTTTATGGGTTTCTGCAATGTTATCAGCATGTTAAAAACTCATCTTCAGAACCAATTTCTGCTTAAAATGGTGATCTGCACCAACTAATCTACTTTCAGCAGTTATCACCTGTTATTGCAGCCGTAAACTGCAGAAAATACGTGCAGAGTTGCTCTGTCTGCCTTTACTACCGTCGGCTCCTATGGCGGAGGAATATTTCAGCTGGATACACTCAGTGTCTTCTGCAGGCAGGTCTCTTAATAACTGCTGTTTTGTCACTTATTTTAGAGCCCAAATAAGCGATTTCACTTTCAGAAACGTGCCCAAAAAAACCGCAACCCGTGACTTATGAAATTTACAAGCGCCTTTAGAAAAAAAAAACAAGCCCAAAGTCGCATGAAATATTCAGTCTATGCTACAGTGAGCACGGGTCTGTTTTGCTACAGTTTTGCTAGCGCTCTTGAACCAGAGGGGGGGGGGGGGGGTGTATCCCCCCAGGGATAAAACATGAATGACCAGAGAGGAGGACGTCACAAAAAAAAGGGGGGGGTGGCTAAATACCCCCATCCCCCCCGGCAAATCGCACCCAGGTGATCCTATACTTTCTTCCAGAGTTCAGTAGCACAAACTTGGAGTGGCGCACATGAGAGGACTCGGATAAAATCCTTTCTGAGGATGAACTCCTAAAAAGGTTCTTGTGGAGAAAGAGGAGGAGCCATTCCCACTGTTTTACCTGCTATTTTTACTAAGTTTAAAATCTGCGTCTTGGTTTTAATAGCCAATTTGCTAAACTAGCTGGTGGTGCCATACATTAATACAGACGCTGAGGTTCATCACACTGCTGAGCAGAATCATCTCTGGAAACCGTGTGGCACGGTAAGGAAGCTAGTATTGTTATGAATGTCTGTGTTACCATAATATTGGTGCAAACAGTGTTACCATAATATTGGTGCAAACAGCAAACACTCTCAAACGACGAAGAAACTGAGGACGCTGATGGAGTTTAGCACAAATACCAGCCACAATGTGGCAACATTTGATATGTGTTCCATCCCCATTCACAATGCAAATCCTGAGTTAAATAAAACATTATTTGAGAAAATAACATTTAAAGAATTATTTCCTAATAGAAGTCAATAGTCTTTAAGACACTTGATTTTTATTAATGTGATTATTTCTCCAGGAAATGATTAAGGCTTGAACTGGTAACTTAGAATTAACCCACAAAGTTAATTACGATTGACCGGAAATGACTTGTCTGGACACGTCCTGTGGACCATGTTTACATTAGCTCGAGTTTAACCCTAACGTTACACAAGCACCATTAAATCGACATTAATGTTCCATATTAATGCTGTAATAACCCTAATAAAATTAGCGAACGATGGCAGAGCTAATCAAACAACATTATGTTTAAAATGAACCATAATTGTGTTTACTAGGGTCATAGCCGTAATGTTACCCAGGATAGCGCAAATGCTAGCGGACATTCGCCGCTAATTTCAAAATTCTTATAAGCTCTATTTGGTCGGAATGAGCAGAACGGACAACACAAACATTAATATCTCATCATTGTATAAAACCCTTATGGAAATAAAGTTTGTTATAACAGTAAAAACCCACTCAAACATAACAGCAGAGCTTGGTTTCCAGGATGCTAGTGGGGCTAGCCTAAAAGCTCCAGGACATTTACTTCGGTCAAAGCTTAAAACAAAAGGGTAAAAACCATTTTAAATAAACCGTTTCACTTTCCCTGCCTAACTCTGACAAACCTGTCTGTGCCTCTGTGTCAGTTCAGTTCCCTTTGGGCATCCAGTTGGAAGCAGTTGAAGCAGGGTACAGCTGGTCCCTTCAGCACAGCAAACATGTAGCTAGCTTTAAGCAGGGCTGTGAGGAGACGGCTCCCACTCCTTCATGCGGTTCTCAGGCCGTAAGAAGCTCAGCGCTGTGGGGGTTGCAGCATGTGGATCTCAGTGTGGGAGAGGTGTGGCTCGCTCCCGGGTCAACTTTTCTCCTCCACAGCTTAGGAAGATGATGGGCTACTGTCAAGTTGTGCCTTTAATTTGTGCAGCTTCCTCACTTGAAAGGATCGGAAGAGATCACGCAGATTTAAACAGCTGGGTTCTACTCAAAGACCGACAAGATTCCCTTTTTCTTCTTCTCTTTATTTTTGATTATCTTGAAGACAGGTGATCAAAACAATTGGTCTCGATGCAGGTAAAAAACCTTAAAGAAAACCAACAAATAACAAAATTACAAAATCATGTAAAGAACTTCAGTCAATTTATATTTTACAAGAAAACAACCTGATATTAAACCTTAAAGAAATGTAAATTCCTTTACTTGTATCCCATCAATAAATTCATTCATCTCTGCATTATTTTAGAGGATATTTATCACATGCTATTTTAAAAACCGTATAAAGCAAACAACAAACAAATGAAGTGCAAACTGCATCAGCTGAGCAATCAGCCCCGTGGCTAAGCTAATGCTAACTGCTAACAGTCTGGGAGCTTTGACAGGTACTGATCCATCACAGAATGTGTGATCTTCCTTACCGGCTGCCACTCTGCTTGGTTGTAATCGTCTCCCAGGTCTCTGCACAGGCTTTTTACAAAGACTGCTTTTAAATGATGCCAGCCAGTCACTTACTTCAGTTTTCTTGTTTAGTTGCCAGTGCAGTGGATGTGCGTCGCCTTTTATGGTCCGTGTGAAACACAAGGTCCCGCCTCATCCAGCAACCAGTTCCGGCTTGCTGAATTTTTTTTTTTTTTTTTTTTTTCCCTTGTTTTAAACTTCACAGCTACATTTACACTGCAAGGAAATACGACCCAAACCCGAAGTTTTTAACCATACACGACCCATATGTCTTTTTCATGGCAGTGTGAATGGCCCAATTCCAAGCTTTTCACCCCCTCCCCCACAAAAATCTGATCTGTACCACTTCCATATGTGGTAATAATTAGGATTTTTATCAGAATTTTTTTTAAAGTGTCTGCGGTCAGAACAGTCATGTCGCATTTTATCCGTCTTTCACGTCACTCTCCTGTCTCTCACTACACATTCACACACAGTAGTAGCAGTTAACGCTCCATAAAAGACCATTGTTAATAGCTGTGCTGCTTTCTTCTTACCTTATTTCATCTTGCTATGATGTGGTCTTATTATTGTCGGATCCCATTGCTCAACAGCTTTCTAATAATAACAAGGAAAGATGTTGGCCGGTATCCACGTTTTTTCTTTTTTTTTTCTTTTCGAGGGATTTATTTTTTTAACAAACCTTTGTAGAACACTTCTAGAACAATTACATTCACCATTACTTCCGCAAACCACGTGCTTCTCTGTGATGTCTCCCTCTGTTATGTGCTCATGTGGCTCACTTTGCAGTCTTGAATTGTTCAGACAGCAGTACGATGACGGTCGCATTTAATAGTAGAATGAACGGTCACGTCAAAAAATCCGATTTCAGCACAAATTTGCAATTGCATCAAGACCTGCGGTGTGAACGTAGCCTTAAACAGCCTGTTTCATGACAGTCGTCTGTTCAAGTTCCAATGTTGGAAAAGGGATTTTTATACAGTAGCCCCCTGCTGTAAGAAGAGTCCCCTGATGCCTATAAAAGTCTCATGTTGTTTCCAACTTACAGTCTGATTTTATTCCCCATGGCGATTGCACAACACAGGGTTCCTAAGTAGAAAAAAGTATGGAATGTATTGGAATGTTTTAGTTTGGAAACTGTTGTTAATGAAGTAGCAATCAATTGAGTTAGCTACAGAATAACAGGAAAACATGTAACTGCAATCTTGTTGCAGAAAATCTTAATGATACTGATTTTGATTACTCTGACTCTTCTCACTTTAGTCCCAGTCACTCTTATTTCTCTGCACATAGGTGTTTGCATTAAGGGCAGTTATAGTCATCTAACTGGCTAAATAAATCATATTGTAGTGTGTCAATGTCAGACTATTGAAATATAAAGTCCTACCAAATAACGCGTACAAGCAGTCCATTGCCATTACAGTGTTGCACAAACTGATTGCGAAAATTATTGATTTTAAATTTTTTGGAACTTCGTCAGTCAGTGATGACAATCTGTCAATTCTCCCTTGATTGATAAACAGTCGGTCTTAGAAGTTTGAATTTTCATTTCCTGTGTCTGTTTCTGATGACATGGCTGACCACAGCATTGGGCAAACCTATCCGATTGCAATTGATCATGCCAGAAAGAACAAGATCTTGGATACAAGCATCTAAAATTAGTTTCCTCTGGTGTGGGTAAGAAGCTCTGTTATCTAGGGGAAGCTAAAAGTCCAGCTGCTGGTTTTCCACATCGAAAGGATTCAGTTGAAGTGGTCTGAATATCTGATGCCCCCTGGGCACATCCCACTGTCCGACCCAGAACTCACTGGAGAGACTTTATATCCTGTCTGGCCTGGTAATGCCTCAGGATACCCCAGAAGGAGCTAGACGATGTTGCTAGGAAGAGGCATGACTGGCTTTCACATAAAGCTTGGGGAAATGTGTAGTCTCCTAGTTTAAATCAACTATTTTTTAAAGGTTAATAGATACCAGATTTGAATTTCTAACTTCCAGTGACATAGCTTTATATGCAGAGTGGATGGCATTCATCTGATGAGAATTTTTTTGAGCGTTATGAAACTTGAGAGACTGACTTTATTTGGACTTGGGAGACCAATGACCTAATAACATCTAGCTATCAAAAAAAAAAAGATTGTTGTTTTGGCCAATATTTAGTAGAAATGTATTTGTTAGAAAACTGGACAAAATTGGACAAGGCAGCTCAGACCTCAAGGAAAACTGGAAGTCTTCTGGACTTCAAGCTGTTAAAGCCTGGTCAGTGCTTCTGTAACCATGGGTGACAGTTATTATGTAGGTAGGCAAGTAAACTGAGAGTTTTGGCTCTGTTCCTGCACCATCCTTCTATCACTGAATGAGATATTAAGATCCCTAAACTCCTCTGATGGAAGGTTAAGGGTTATTACCCAGCCTTTTCGTTTAATAACCTTAAAAGCTTATTGCAAACTGTAACTGGTTCATCTGGTTACATTTGAAAAACAGACCGACTGTGGTAGCGGTTCTGATTGTCACTGAGCAGCCACAGTCTCATCTCGACATGATGAGCTGGGGCCAACTGTTCCTCTAAGACACCCATAAAGGTAGCATCATCACCGCCGCATATAAACCCTGTAACTCTGTGACCTTGCATTGTGTTTATGTGGCGGTGTTTGCTGTTTGCAGCTTTGCAGCAGTGATTCTTCGTGACAGTTCTTTAGTGCAACTGATTCCAGTGCAGCAGCAGCAGCACGTAAAGCACCTGTCCGGATCACAGTCTTCAGATCTTTTCTTTTTTTATAAATTTTTTATTATTTTTTCAGAAATAATACAGTGTGGTACGAATGTACATGTGTATTTTTACACTTTTAAACATAAAGAACAAAACAAAAACAACAGGGTGATTTCAAGAGTGTGAAAGGTAAAAGTTCCAGACTTTGAGAGTTGGAAAAAAAAAAAGAAAAAATAAACAAACAAAAAAAACATCATTGCATTATTAGTGGTACGACAGGTCTCCAATGTTTAGTGAATATGGGTATTTGTAATCTCAGAGAATATGTTATCTGTTCTATTTGGTATATATCCCAGACCTTCTGAATCCATATATTGTAGGAAGGAGGCTAAGGTTTGAGCCATATAATTGTTATACATTTTAGAGCAGCTGGTAATATTATATTCAAAAGATATTTTTGATCTCGTGTAATAATAGTTATAGGTGTCACTCCCAATAAGACAATTTCTTTATTGAATGGGATTTTCTGTTTGAAGATTACTTTTAGGGCATTAAAAATATCTTTCCAAAACAGATTTAATTTAGGGCATTGCCAAAATATGTGTGTGTGATTAGCATTATCAGTTCCTCATTTTATCCAACATAATCCTGAGTACATCGGTCCCATCTTAGCCAATATAGCTGGTGTTCTAAAGAATCTAGTTACAACTTTCCATTTGAATTTTCGCCAAGAGTTTGAATTTGTGACAAGGTGTGACTCCGTACATATTTCTTCCCAAGTCTCGTCAGATATATTCATCGAGGTCTCTGCTTCCCATCTTTGTTTAATATTTAGTGAGTTACAAGTACTTAGAGACAAAATATATCATACAATTTACCAATAATTTTTTTGTCTTCATTGATCACTTGTTTATCAAGAAATTGTTCTAGAGGATTGGAATGTAATATTTGTCCCAGTCTTTATGAGACATTAGAAATGATCTTAGTTGCAAATATCTAAAAAAGTCTGTGTTGGGGAGACCAAACTCAGAATTTAGTTTCTCAAATGTTTTAATATTGCCATCTTTGATCAGTTGATATAGGTATGTTAAGTTATATTCTGTCCATTTTTTAAAGCCATTATCCAATACGTTGGGGAGAAAGGTTTTCATTAATCCAATGTTTGTCAATGATGAGAGGTTCTTGGGCAGTCTGTATGATGACCGTATTTTATTACAAATATTAAGTGTATGTTTCGTCCAACCAGTCATTTCTTTAACTTGAACATCTAAAAATGGTAATTCTTGTAAGGGTTCTGCACATTTGCTATTTTCTATGTTTAACCATCTCGTCGTTTCATCATTTTGGATCCAAGATAACAGTGGTTTCATTTGTGCTGCCCAATAATACATTGTAAGGTTTGGGAGCTTAAGACCGGCGTCCATTTTAGACAATTTTAAGATTTTTAATCTTATTCTGGGCCGCTTTTTTTGCCATATGAAGGCTGATATTAATTTGTCGATGTGGTCAAATGTTTGTTTTGGGATATTTGTATGTAACATCTGGAATAAATAAAGAAGCCGGGGTAGAATATTCATGCGCACACTTTCAACTCTATTAGGCCCGAACAGCAAAGCGCTGCGAAGGCCTATTGTATCTGTAGTGTTAATTAGGCCCGAGCAGCGAAGCGCTGCGAAGGCCTATTGTTTCTGTGTTGTTTCTTATTATTATTAGGCCCGAACAGCAAAGCGCTGCGAAGGCCTATTGTATCTGTAGTGTTAATTAGGCCCGAGCAGCGAAGCGCTGCGAAGGCCTATTGTATCTGTAGTGTTTAATTATTATTAATCTGCCACCCCAAAGAGGGGCCTTTTTGAGGGCTTTATCATATTCAAAAACTCACCAAACTTGGCGGATGCATGAAGACTGTTTAAAAATTTTGTATTTTAAGGTCGTCACAAAAATCAAAAGAAAAATGCCTCAACGGCGCCACCTAGCAATTTTCAAAAGACCCTTTGCTCTTCACTTATTTCATCGTAGAGACATGAGATTTGGTACAGTGGTAGGGCTCACCAAGATGCTTAGAATTTACAATTAATATCATAGTGCAAATATCACAGGAAGTCGGCCATTTTAGATTGAAGGTCTGATTTTGACCCCAGTTTTGACGTTTACAGCATTGGTATTTGATCAAACTCCTCCTAGAGATTTTGAGCGAGCGGCTTGAAACTCGGTCAGTCTGATCATAAGGCATGGCCAATTAAAAGTTATCAAAACGGTGGGTTTTTGAGCATGCTGAAGGGGCGTTAGCAGGGGTCAAAGTTCACCTACTCACCACAAAAAATAAAACTGTTATATCTCCTACACAGAAACACACAGAGGCACCAAACTTTCTGTGATTGATCATCATCGGGTCTTCTTTAATATCCAATGGTCAAATGATGACATCACTTAGGACACGCCCCCTGACAACAGAAAGTGTCATGTTTTGCTGTAAGCGGTCGCTATGTTACCCCTCTGAGCTAATCAACATGAAACTGTGTCCAGCGAGAGAGGACATGTTGGTATGTTGTGGATTGAAGGCCCAACTGGATTCGATGGAGCAGGGGGGCGTGGTGGCGTGGGGAACACACCTCAAACGCCGATGCCATATGTCCAGATTTCCATAGGATATTGACAAATTTAATGAAAAGTAACTTAAAATTACCTTTAAAAGGACAACAATTTTAAAAGTCAAAAGGCTTATTTAATGCTTTGAGAACATCTCTTCTATTCAGCTACAAAATCAACCAAAACAGAATGATCTTTTAAGCTATAAGACCATTTTTAAGATGTCAATACATAGATTTTGAGCTGGTGGGTCGCCACTTTCTCTGGTGGCCAAATGCATCGCTGCATCAACTGATCTGCACCAGATTTTTTGCGAGTCGTGGGGGAGCGCTGCCCAATGCCTTCGTGTGTATTGCCCGGTGGGTGCGCGAACCCCTGCGGTGGCCAATAGGCCGGAGCGGAGCACAATAAAGATTTAAAAAGAATTGTAAAATATTTTTCTGGAGCTTGACTCAAAGCAAAACAATGTTTATAATTATTTGTAAACATTTGTATACTCTATGTTTATCTTGTTTTTAAGTATTTTATATTTACAATAAAATGATAATTTTAACATTATATTTATTATAATTTATTTTTTAGACTAGTTCCATATGTAAGGTTGCAAGAAATCTTGGTTTGACAGACAACACCAACTGTCCCCTCAATCCAGTGCACACAATACCACAACAGACCTCATCACGCTCTACAGTACATCAAGAAAACTAAATCAACTAAAACAAGTTCACGAGTGCACATGAAATGAAGTTAATCCATATTTGTGTGTCAGAGTGTCTAAGCACTCTCCAGAATTTGACATCTCAGCAGAACCTGTAATAATTATAGAAAGTAACGTTATAGTTGTTCTGCCTTTTGTTAAGACAGCAAGGAATTCATGTCGTGAATACATTACATAAAAAATGTATAAATTATTAGTCAGAGGAAATCCATGCTAAAAACAGTTAGAAACGTTTTGGGTTCATATTTAATCAGAGTGAGACATCACAACTTTGTTAGATGTCTATGTGAATTACGTGAGATAGTGAGTGCTCTCACCTTAAAAAAAGATGTTTGACGTATTTTGCTCTGGTAAAAGCTGCTTTTCAGCGATGAAGCTAGGGAAACTGCTAATGTTGAAGTTGAATTTGTTCTACACGCTTCTGCCTTGGAAAATATTTGTCTTTTTACAAAAAGAATGTTTAAAGCCAGATTTGTGAATAAAGGTTATTCAGAGAACGCAAGAAAAGGAAGCTTTGTGTGGGGAACTTTTGTCCTAGCTGTCTAGCTGCATATGGCCCCAGAACAGCACAATAGTTTTCTTGAAGTATAATTTTGGAGAAGTAGAAACAAGTATTCATTTCAAAAGGTAGGTAAAAAAGGAAAACAGTTTTTTACAAAATCTTAAAATGTTGGATAGTCGTTATTTCCATCTTGCTGTGAAAATTGGTGAAATATTATCATTTTTAATGCTTAGATATAAAATTGCAAGGCAATTACTAAAATTGCCTTTTGTAGAAAATGTTTTTTGGTATACCATACTTTATATTTGTAGGTAGCCTAGATGTGCATAATAAAAGAGTGGAACTAAAACCTGGTCTAAAATTATTATGGAGCTTTAACTTGCTAAGAGTAATAATGTCAGATGATTATATCTTTAAAATTAGATAACTGTCTCATAAAATGTGATAGTTTACTTGGTCTAAAGAGATGATGCAATTCAATGTTATTTATATAGCGCCAATTCATAAAACATGTCATCTCAAGGCGCTTTACAAAGTCAAAATCAATCAGATTGTACAGATTGGGTCAGATTATACACATTGGTAAAAAAAAATCTTATATAAGGGAACCAGTTCATTGCATCAAAGTCTCGACAAGTAGCATTCTCTCCTGAAGAAGCGTAGAGCCACAGGGAGAGTCGTCTGCATTGTCCATGGCTTTGCAGCAATCCCTCATACTGAGCAAGCATGAAGCGACAGCGGGAAAAAAAACTCCCCATTAACGGGAGGGAAAAACCTCCAGCAGAACCAGGCTCAGTATGAACGGTCATCTGCCTCAATCGACTGGGGGTTACAGAAGACAGAGCAGAGACACAACAAGACAGACAAAAAAGCACAAAAGCACACATTGATCCTGTAATCTGTTCTACATTAAATGGTAGTAGCGGGTGATCTGTCTTCCCTGGATGATGCCACAGCTAACAGAACGCCAGACCAGGTGTACTTACTATTAAGAAAAAAGAGAGAATAAAAAGTTAAAAGCTGTAATGACAACAGTGATGCAAAACTGGAGAACAGTAGACTGGAGAACAGTAGAACTAGGTAGAGTGAGAAATATAGGCCCTGATGTCCTCCAGTAGCTTAAGCCCATAGCAGCATAACTATAAAGGTAGCTCAGGGTAACATGAGCCACTCTAACTATAAGCTTTGTCAAAAAGGAAGGTCTCCGGTAACATGAGCCCGGAACGCCTCCCTGGTGAGGTGTTCCGGGCACGTCCCACCGGGAGGAGGTCCATGGGAAGACCCAGGACATGCTGGAGAGACTATGTTTCTAGGCTGGCCTGGGAACGCCTTGGAATTCCCCCGGAGGAGCTGGCCCAAGTTGCTGGGGAGAGAGACGTCTGGGCCTCCCTACTGAAGCTGCTACCCCCGCGACCCGACCCCGGATAAGCGGAAGACGATGGATGGATGGAAAAAGGAAAGTTTTAGGATTAGTCTTAAAAGTAGACATGGTGTCTGCGTCACGGACCAAAACAGGAGCATGATAGCTAAAGGATCTGCTTACCATTCTGGTTTTACAGACTTTAGGAACCACCAGCAGACCTGCTTTCTGAGAGTGAAGTGGTCTGTTAGAAATTACTAAAGTTTGTACACAACATACACATGTGGAATATTGCTAACGTGTTATTTTAGCAATATTCCAATCGCTAAAGTGTTACTTTTACATTATTACTTTTGGGTGTGTATCCACCCATTTAACTGTCAAACTTTCATAAAAGCTGTCTTAATGCAAGAAACGAAACCATTCAACACATGAAATAATTAACTTTAAATAACTATAAAGGTTTTGTTAACTTTTCACATGAAGCTGGATTAACAGCTAGTAAGATAGATACCTTTGACTAAATTTGTGTACTAGTGTTTAAACCAGGGGTGTCAAACATACGGCCTGTGGGCCGGATCTGGCCCGCCGAACGTTTTAGTCCGGCCCGGTGACCAAATGCATTATCATTATTCAATGGCTGTCTCTCCTCGGTGCATCGACCGATCTGCACCAGATTTTTTGTGAGTCGTGGGGGAGCGCTGCCCAACGCGTACGTGTGTATTGCATGGTGGACGGGCGAGGAAAATGCGTGACAGCTTCTGCGGTGGCTGGCGGCGGGAGGTGCGCGAACCCCCACGGTGGCCCATAGGCCAGAGCGGCGCTTGGCTGCGAGGGCCGATCATCACCGCTTGCGGTTTTAATTTGGGTTATTACTTTATTGACACGCCTTGCTAATACCACTGTTAGTATACGCAGATCTCCATTTAACAAGGATATAGGCCTATAGGATTGGCATTCTGTGGGATCATTGCCTTCTTTATGAATAACAATTACTGTGGCTTCTGACCATGATGGTGCCAATTTTTGTGACTCCAAAGCGATTGTATAAGCTTTTAGTAATAAAGGTGTAAGTGAGTCTTTAAACACTTAATAGAACTCATTAACATAGCCATCTGGCACTGGGCTTTTGTTGCCCTTAAGAGAGGAGATGACTTGTTTAATTTCAGTCTCCTCGAGAGGTTTGTCAAGTTCTTCAGCTAACTGGTCTGTCAGTTCTGTGATCTTTATATGTTCTAAATATTCTGCAAGTTCCTGCTCATTTGTGCATGTGTCCGTATTTTTATACAGTAATTTGTAAAACTCTGAAAATGCTTTGGATATGTCATTTGGTTTTGTAACATAAGTTGATTGGACCTTAATTTTTTGTACAATATTTGATGCTTGCTGTTTCCGTAGTCTAAACGCTAATAATTTACTGGCCCTATTTCCATCCTCTTAGTATCTTTGATTTGTAAATCTTAAATTACCTTCAATTTTATCAGATAATAGGCTGAGTTGTCTTCGAGTTGCGTTTAACTCTTTTACAATGGCAGCTTTTTTAGATTGTTTATGCTCATATTCTATCTTTTTTTATTTTACAGTCTAGTTCTTTTTGCTTGGCTTCTCTCTCCCGCTTTCTCGCTGCTTTATATGAAATTATTCTGCCTCGTAAGCATGCTTTAGCGCAGTCCCATAAAATTAAAGGATTTGTTTCCGGTTTAGAATTATTGTTCAGATATTCCTTTAATTCATTAGTAATGAAGGACACAAATTCTTTATCATTCAACAGGGATTTAGCCTCCACTGTTTGGTTGTTGGTCTAAGTCCTATGTTCCATTGTAACAAGACAGGCGCATGGTCGGATAAGGTAATCGGCATAATCTCAATATCTCTCACTTTGTCCAAATTTGCCTTAGGAGTAAAGAAATAATCTATCCTAGAGTAAGATAAATGTCTATTAGAACAGAAAGTGAAATCTCTAGCTCTTTGGTGTTTACTTCTCCATACATCAACTAGACCAGTCTCTAAAGCATGGTGTTTAGGGGCTTTACTCATTTTAGACATAGGTGTTCTTGATGGTGGTTGTCTATCGGCAAACTGGGACATTGTACAATTAAAATCACCTGCCATCAGCAACAGTCCAGTACTATGTTGTATGATTTTATTGAATAATGTTTTAATGAATCCTGGTTCATCTTCGTTAGGTCCATATACATTAATGAGAGAAACTTTAGGCCCGTTTACACTACACTTTTTTTTAACCGAGCCGAGACCAGTCCGAGCTCGGTAACCGAGATAACTCTTGTGTGTAAACGGTCAGCAGACTGAACCGGACCGTGCTAAACATAACCGGACCGTGCTAAGTGCAGATTGAACAGGTCTCGGCCTGGTTTTTTTTTCTGGCTCGGTTTTCTGATAAAGAGCGCATGTCTCGATTGCACGTCCCGATTCACACTCCATTCAGACAAATTTCAGACATTCATAATAATACTAGCTTCCTTACCGTGCCACACGGTTTCCAGAGATGATTCTGCTCAGCAGTGTGATGAACCTCAGTGTCTGTCGTTGTTTCCTGCGTCTGCAAATCCTTATTAGACGTTCGTTTGTCTTATCCACGTCCCAAAAGCCGACTCTATGTCTAACCATAACATCCTGAATGTTACGGGTGCCGCCATTTTGATTTGCTCGGTCCCGCCTTCAATCCCAGAGAGCGGTAGTACCGCAAATCGCCACTAGGAGGTGAGGAGCAACCAAGGAACCGAGATAACTCTTGTGTGTAAACGGTCGTCTTGGCTCGGTTAACTGATCCAAGCTCAGACTGGTCTCGGCTCGGTTAAAAAAGTGTAGTGTAAACGGGCCTTTTGACACCTTCAATTACCCCGTTAACTATTAAAAATCTCCCTGTACTATCTCTATGCAATGAATTTTTAGTAAAGTTTATCTGTTTGTGAATAAGTATTGAGACTCCTCTTTTACACCCAGATTTGTGGGAAGCATAATATATTTTGTCTGCCCAAGATTTTAACTTGATGTTCTGCATCAGGCAGATGCGTTTCTTGAAGAAAGGCAATGTGGCAATTAAATTGTTTTAGCTGACGCAATATTTTCTTTCTCTTAATTGGACTATGAAGCCCTTTCACATTATAACTTACAATTCTCAATTCACCAATTGTTCTATAAATTTTATTTTGTTTTTAAAACTATCGGTCTCATAAGCAGGATGGGAAGCATAGATGTGTACAGTGGAACATGGCACCAGTTGAGATGAATAACAAAAACCCTGTTGTTTGAAACATAGCATAAAATCCCCGGGGTTAGGGTTAGGGGATCATAACCTGAACACTGAAACAAAACCTATTTAGGGTAAATAATGTTATTGACATTATTTAAGGGGAAACTCGTTCCTAGCCACCTAGATAGAAGCAACTGAGCACAACCTAGGTCAAATTTGGCTGTACTGTAAGTTCGCCAAGACAAAATCTGAAATAACAATTAAACTTGTTTAACACAGCAAGAGCAATGCCTAGGACTCCTGCAGATCAATAAGTAAAACAGTTGTTTGCTGTATTTTTTGTAAACTGAAAGGGAAAAGAAAAAAACAGAAAAAAACAGAAAAAAATAATACTAACTAAATAAAAATATTAGGGCTGGGCAACGATTAAAATTTTTAATCGCGATTAATCGCATAATTTGCCCGATTAATCATGATTAATCGCATTGTATGCGCAAACTCCAAGAATGAATTCAAAAGTAGTGTAAAGAGCACTTTTATTTTAATGTTCTGCTGCCATATGAACAAAAATGTTGTAACATTTGTAGCACTTATTTTATACTGGATATTTTCAACCCATCTATTGAATTTAGTGCACTAGTTGATCTTTTCTTCATAAGAGAACAGCAGCACTGCAGCCAAAATATGGCCTTTTTTCACCTGCTGTATATTAGCCAGTCCCTAAGCTTGATCATGAAACTGTTGACCTTTTGGGTTTTGTGGTTTTTATTTTATTATTACAATTAAATAATAATAATAATAATAATAATAATAATAATAATAATAATAATAATGTTATGTTCAGTGTTTTTGTCGCTAATCCACCTGTTATATATTTCAATCCTTAAGTAATTTTGCCTGTGTTGCGTGCACCTGCCTGTTGCTTTAATCCTATAAATTTCCCCGTCGTGGGATAAAAAAAGGATTAGCACACAAACGGTGCTACTTCCCCTGTTCATGTTTTTCCGCTGCTGCGGTCTCTCTCAGCTGTTTGTGTGTTAAGTTTGTGTGAGAGCTGAGTGGGCGGGCCAGGCTGAGCCTGCGTGCTGATTGGCTGGCGCCGCTGAGCCATGTATGAGAGGGGAGGGGGAGCGGGAGAGTGCTGCCATGAGTGCTGACTGACACTGACTGAAAGCATGTGAGCAACATGCGTTAATGCGCGATAAAATAAATATCGCCATTAATAGTCTAATGAATTAACGCGAAATTAACGCGTTAACTTGCCCAGCCCTAAAAAATATATAAATGAATAAGATAGAAAAAATATTTAAAAAATAATAGAATTAAATTATATGAAAAATAAAATTAAAAAATATTATAATTCAATGAAATAATGACGAAAATCTGTAAAAATGAATTTGCAGCAAAAAAAACGGTGATTAAAAATAATTGAAAAATAATAGGATAAGACTTATTGGCAAATAGACAATTAGACACCCAAAACAACTATATGAGTATGTCAATCGAATAGCTACAAATCACAAACCTTGCACCTTGCATAATACACTTTTCCACTGTATTTTCCAATGTATTTTGCGGGGTGTCCAAAGATGGAATTAGTCATTTGGTGCAGGTTGCTTTTCCATTAGGATCCGTTTGGCATAGTCCATAGCCTTCCGATGATCCACAAACTCTCTACCGTTGCCATTATAAGTTATTCAAAGTCGAGCTGGGAACAGAAGACCGTAGCGTATGTCCTTTCGTCCTCGTAGGGCGAAAGGACATACGGGTGGGTGGGTGCGGTGTGGATCGCTCCACTCCGCGTGGCTAGCTTTGTGGTGTTCCTCCTTGTAGGCCTCGGGTTCGCTTGTTTGCTAGTGCTTGCGGTGAATTTGTATTTCTGGAGTTTATCCGCCATTAAAACAGCTGATACAAAGCTTTGGCTTCAGTAGACATCTTCAACATTGTGTTGTGCCATTGTTCATTCAAAAATAGCTGTTTGTATGGTATACAGTTACGGATTCTGCAGGAGCCCGGACAAGTGCGTCTTACTCCATGTCTTGTTCACTAGCGCCCCAACAGTCTTCAGATCTGAAACGATCCCATGTTCCCAAACTGAGCATGTTTTCTGCTGAGTTCTCCTGGAAAGCAGCATGTGTTCACCATTTATAGCAACATTTCTGAGTATAGCAACATTTCTGAGTATTATATTAGGTGGACAACATTTATTTTAGCCTCTTTGTCCTTGTTGACATTTTCTTATTATCTATACAGAACGTGAGGCTCAAATTGTTTAACTGGCAGCTACTAGTTGTCCCCACACTAAAACTGGCTTTACACAAAGTTGAAGTTTCATCCTCAACCCTCGAATATTCTCATACTGATTATTTTCTCATACTGATTTTTTTTTATCAATGCTGTGATATTCAAGGTGTTGGAAAATATAGAGGAGAAAAAACAGAAAATGTCCTAGAACTTACTGAACTTCCTAAGCTGCCTGATTTAATGGGGCAACAATTCAAAGCAAAAAATGTTTCAAGACACTTGGAATAACTCTACTTTTGGCCAATAAATTTCCTCTTAGAGCTGAAAAAGGAACACTGGGAGTGTGCTGGGCCAGCAGTTAGCTTCTCTGGATTGGATGAGAAACACATAGTCAGAAGACCCCTCAAAATATGGAGTGGCTCCACTGAACATTCATAGGGTTCCCCAGGTTTTGTCACATTTTAGCCACAAACCTTTTCACTGTTTTAGGGTATTTTCTGTATAGAATAAAACAAAGAACAAAATTGTGATGTTAAGCGAGTGTAGTTGATTTTTTTTTCCCAGCTTATTGCAGTTTAATATCAGTATAAATACAGCTGTTCCTGGTCTCAGAGGTTCATTAAAGGACGTTGGTGAAAAAACAGCATTATAAATACCAAGGACCCCAGCAGACATCTGAGAGAGAAACTTTTGGAGAAGTTAAAAGCAGGGTTAGACTCTAAACCAAAATCCCAAGAACATGTCCCAAAGCTCAATCAATGCATAACAGAGCCAAATTTAAAGCATCTTCATGTGTTTGAATGGTCCAGTCAAAGTTTACTTTAAAACTGAGGTCCAAATGTTCTTCATCCAATCTGACTGAGCCTGAGCAATTCTGTCTGTGTACAAAGTTGGAACAGTCATACCCCAAAAGGCCTGCTGTTATAACTGCAGTTCATTTCAGATAGTTTTTTGTATGAAATGTTGAAACCATGTGTGAGGGACCGAGGTAAGATGCATGAGGAGTCACAGGGATTAATTCAAAATTTGTTGTTTTTTTTAACCCAAAAACCCAAACTTACAAAAACTGTGGATTCCAGAGTCATAAGAGGTAAAAAAGGACAAAATTTAACTCAAGCAAAACTGTGCCCAAACTAACTGCACAACCAAACATAACTGACCTCTCAAAGAAATGGCACACAAGGGTATATATACAAATTTAAATTTGGCAATAAACTAATCTAAGAAAAATGAAAACACACCAACCTCTAAATACAAACCCTGTGAAATGCAAAAAAAGAAAAATACAAATTCCCCCTTGCAGCTGCAGTTGGTGGAACAGTCCAATTTCCCCTCCCTGTATTTAGGAGATCTGAGCCCTGTCTGCCATCTTTTGTCTGGCCAAACTCCCAGGCACCATAGAAGATAAGAAACAAACATTAGTGACAAAAACACAAAGAAAATATGGATAAGTGGCTATAAGTTCACAAGTGAACTAAATGTGCGCGCTTACAAATGGAATGCATGTACTTAAACTAGGGCTGTCAGTTTTAACGCGTTAACTTTGTTAGACCATAATGCCGACAATTTGTCTCTAATTGCACGTCAAAACACACACACCATTCCCAAATGTTTTTCTCCCCGCCGCACTCTCTGGACTGTGTTTTTTTTACCCTCGGCGCTTTCCGTAATTTCAAGAGTGCTAGAGACTGTAGCAAGACAGACCAGCGCTCACTGTTGCAAAGACTGCTTTATTCATGCGACTTGGGCTTCTTTTTTGTAGAGTCGCTTGTAAATTTCATGAGTCGTGGGTTGCAGTTTTTTTGGGCATGTTTCTGAAAGTGAAATCGCTTATTTGGGCTATAAAACTAAGTGACGATAAACTGGAGTTATTAAGAGACCTGGTTGCACTACGGACACTGGGTATATCTAGCTGAAATATCCCTCTGCCATAGGAGCCGAGGGAGTAAAGGCAGACAGCAACTTTGCCCCACATTTTCTGCAGTTTACTGGTGCAATAAATGGTGATACCTGCTGAAAGTAGATTACGTGGTGCAGATCACCATTTTGAGCAGAGATTGGTTTTGAAGATGAGTTTTTACACGCTGATAATATTGCAGAAACCCAACCCATAAACCATACTTTAATGCTTATTTATTTGTTGGCTGAATCACATTGCCAAACAAAGTACCTGGAGTTAATAAACAGTTGCTAAACAGTGTCTTACAAGAGTATTAAGCTTCTGTCCAGTTGCAATCAAAGTGTAAGACTCTGGAATGACCTGGAAATTTAAAACCTTTTTCCAGGCTTTAAACTGTATGCATGTGGATATAAACAGGAAGCAAAAATATTCAAAGAAGTTATTGTTGTTGGTGTGAAAGTTCAGGATTAGATGTGTGTGAGAGAGAGTGAAAAAATTTACAACAAAACGTATGACTTTATTGAAATGTAAAATTTGTATTAATTTATATGTATATGCGTAATACCATGTCTATCTTTGTTTAAGAGGCGAATAAATATATCTGCATGTAAACAGGTATTTATTTTACACATTTGTTTACACATTGTGTAAACATCAGGGCATCGTGATTAGTGATTTAGCCAATATAGGCCAGAGTTTAACATTTTATGGCACTAGGATGTTTTCATTCCAATTGTGAACAGTGCTTGAAAAATAACAAAATAAAAATATTTTTTGTACAAGCATGTTTTTATTAGTGTCATTTATTTAAAAATTGCATATTAAAATGCCCAAACAGGCTATTACACTTTCAGAAATAAAAGGATAAAATATACGATTCATTTGCGATTAATCTCGAGTTAACTATCGACATTATGCGATTAATCGCGATTAAAATGTTTAATCGTTTGACAGCCCTAACTTAAACTAAGAATAAAGTTTTATTGCAAACTAAAGTGTACATATTTTGATTAGCAAATAAAAAGGTGAAGGTGCATGTGTGGTACCAACTTTTAAGGTGTGACCAAAGGTTTGGCCATCACACCATGTATTATTTTCCTTCAACTTCATAGTTATACACAACTTGGTCTTGATCCCTCATGAAATCTCAACAAAATGCAAAGTTTGTGATGATAATGTGACTAAATGTGAAAAATTAAAAGGGTATAAATCCAGTTTTAAGGCACTATGATTGCAGACTTTTGCTGTTATTTGTCAGGTCTCCTGTCTTATTAGACTGGATCTGCCCTGCAGGCTGCTTGTCCAGGCCTAATTAGAATAGAAAAAGCATGCAGCAGATCCCCCTTGGGGTGTGTTAGCTCTGCAGCCACTTTTCTGACCTGACTGCTTATCTATTCACAACTGTACTGGTTTAGTTAGGGGCTAACTGTTACCAGGCAGAACAGTAAGTGGTTAGCTCAGCTGCTCATATTGTGGTTTTGAGAGTCGTGTCAGTAAGACTGTTGGCTGTGTTTTAGCAGCAGCAGGTGCAAACTGATCTGTTAGGGCTGCTCAGGGTAAAATATTGTTCTGTGTCTGATCGTCCATCAGCTAATGCAGACTAAACTGTCTGCTCACAACGGATGAGTTGTCCTGCAGCTTCTATGACACATTTATGTGTTATAGAAGTTATATAACCTATAGAATGTTAACTACATTCATGTAGTGTTGGGGGCCAGCTCAAGTAGCCGTTTAAAGCAGATTGGGCTTTTCTAGGAGGCAACAATCTTATTCATAAACTGTAAATCAGCTTTTCAGGTTTTTTTTAAATTAGCATTCATTTAACTTTGAAGGGAAAGTACCAGAGAGTCTATTAGATCATTATTTGAAAATGTAAAGATAAAGGCTAACCTAAAAAGTTTGTGGAACATTAAAAACATAAATGTCCAAATACAGAAGACATAAAATTAACAGAGATAATATGTTTTTGTCTTGAATTTATCCACCTTATTTCTTAACCCATGATCCCCTGAATGAATTATGTTCTCAACATTGTGGACCAACATTCCTACAGCTAAACATGACCAAATCACAGACTAACACATAGTGGAACATCAACTTTGGCTTATTTAAATAGGATAATTCACTCATAGCTGTACTGTCAGCTGATCAATTGGGAGGACGGCTTAAATAAGTGAACTTTTATTAGAAGTACGTGCATTGTCCACTGCTTTGACCTACTCAGATGTCTTTGGATGGAGAACAAAGGGAAAGTACGATTCTATATTAATCCCGTGCCCTCTCTGCTTGAAATTACAGATAGTTCATTAGTTGTTTGACATTTTTAAGTATATTTATGCTTGAAGGGAAAAATACACCTACCGGTGTTCTGTATTTAATAAACTAAATCAGATCTGTGGATTTCGCGAGGGTTTCTCTCATTTTACACACACTGAAAGCTGTTAAATTCTGTCCCTTTAGAGTGTACGGTCTCTGTGTTTGAGGGAGAAGGCAGGCTCTCTGCTTTGCTGTCGCAGCAGTATTGGACAAAGTGGAGAAAGGCAAAGCCAAATCAGAGCAGTGCGAATGTCCAATATCCAACCTATAAAAATAATTTCACTTCGGTCAAAAGTCCACGGTTTTGAGCTTTAAAGTCCTTCTTGTTATTCTCGCCATGGCGTAGGCAAAAACCTCTTCGTAAAGCACCTACATTTTAATTTCATTTATTTCATATCCTGGAAATCTCTGCATTTTATATTGGATATTTTTAACCCATCTATTGAATTTAGTGTACTAGTTGATCTTTTTCTTCTTCAGAGAACAGCAAGCATGGCAGCCAAATTATGGCCTTTTTTGACCTGCTGTATATTAGCCAGTCCCTAACAATTTTTTCCCTTCCACTGCAGGAAGTAGAATATGTTAGATACTTTGGGAATTCTCTGCCCTCCGAATCTCTAAGAAAGGCTTTCTTTTTTTCAATTAAACGCACAACATTCATTTGATCAGAATCAGTCAGTTTTGTTGGCCATAACGCGGGATCATTGAAATTAAAAGTGTGATTCATCTCTGAGCAACTATGCTCAAGACTATCCAATCGGGCAGTAAGCCCCTCCACCTGAGCTGTCTCTGTTATCGCTAGGGATGGCTCTGTTGCTCGACGTTTTCTTGCTCATGGTTTTTCACGTGCTTAGATAAATTTGTTGTGTTTCCACTGAATTTAACCGGCTTTTTACAAAACATTCAGCTTGATTTCATTTACGGTATTAAAATAGAGCCAAGCGGCACTACTTTCCCTCATGTTTTTCCGCTCCTGTGGTCTCTCTCTCTCCAATTCTGAGCCATGACACAGACGTGGAGACTTTGGTGAAGCTGCTGCAGTCAGCACGCGCTGACTTTTGGGCCACTCCTATGTCCTGGGCACTAATTGTCTCTGACTATGAAACACCTTTAAGCTCTACTATAACTGAGTGCACAGTAACATTCCTGACAGTGCAACATACAGCTGCCTCTAAAATATTTTCTGCATCACCTACGTTATTAAAAAGCTGGTATTGGCATAAAGAAATTGTTCGGAACTGAGAGTGTCCCTTTGTGTTAGAAGAACGATGTGCAGGCTGAGAATATTGAGATAAATCTTTAACAGTGGTGGAAAACAGAAATGCTTGAAAATATATTAATCCAGAAATGGTTGGACATTTAATGATAGTCTGATCAGCCTCTCCCGACATAGATTTTTGTGGAGTATTTGTGCTCCAGCATACAGCCTTCTCCAGAAAAGGACACTCTTTTTCCGACACTTCCTTGTGCAGATCTCGGCTAAAAACGAGGAAAACTGAGTTAGCCCTCACAACTCGGCTCGGTAGCAGGGTTGTTTCACAGAGTGAATTTGACTCATAATTTGACTTAGGATAAAGGCTTTTTGAAACGGAAAAGGGTATGCAGGAATTTACCTAGAAATTACTCTGAATATCCACTAACCCAGCTTTCCTAAACGGGGTCCGGATATTTTCTTGCTTTATTAAGGAGAATTGAAATTATCAGATTCTTGCCCACAAAACAGCGTACTGATACTAAAACAGGAGACATTTCTTTTTGCTGCTGCTTTTTGTCACTGAACTTTTTTCCAACACCTAATTCCACTTCACCACAGAAGCTTATCTTCATCTGTTTTGACTTCTTTTCCAACCAGGAGTGAAGCCACAGCTCCAGCCATGGTACCAAGAAAGAAAAGTAAGCGTAGCCAAAACACCAGATCGTTGTAATTGCTGTTGTTTTTTGAGACTGCTTTCAAAATGGTGGTAATTGCATAAAATTTGGCTGTGTGTTCACAGAGAGCTTTTCCTGAAATTAATCAGAGTAAACTTCAAACTGTCTTAAAAGCTTAATGTTCCTATTGTGGACTCTTGTGTTGTCTGCATTAAATGAACGGAGTCAAAGCTATCAAGTTTCCCCTTCAAGTAATGTAACTACACCTCACTACTCGGGTGACATCTATCTGAGACATGGGCTGTGTCTCATTCCGAATACTTCCGTCAGTGCACTGCTAATGTACACTGACCACTTACTGCCGTAGTGCCCACTAACTTACAGTTAGTAGTGTTCCAAAAGGAACACTTACGTTAAAACACTTACCGGAAATGACGGGATGACGTGACGAACGCAACACACGTGACCACAAATTTTTCAGACCGCCAAAAAATATATGCTGGCGTTTTTTTTATAAAAACAACAATCGTTTACATTCACAGCATGTTGAAATTACATCGCCTCCGATGTCAAATACGTCCTCCAAAATATGGGCTGAACATGAGGTATGTTCGTGTATTTTACAAACACCTATCGAGTACAATGCCTCGTATTACCACCCTTACTTACATTTATATGATTGCGGTGTTGAAGCTCCGGCTGTCTCGGCTGAATTGTCCGCCATTATTTTCAAAATGGGAACATCTTCCCGACGTCCTTAGCCCCTCCCTTTCCACTTTGTAGTCAAGATGGCGTCCGTTTAGTGCGAGTAGGGTCCATCGTTACACACTGCATTTTGTGCCTGTTTTTAGGGGGTCATCCGGGTACTTTCAGTGCACTGACTTTTTGTGTTAACTACACTACCTACTTAAAACTAAGTGTTCGAAGTGTAGAAGTAGGCGGAATGAGACACAGTGGTATTATTGCCTCACTAACGTATATCAGGGACATCTTTAACCAGAATTAACTTTATACAGCAATTATCTTGGTACAAACTAGCAATTCAACTCAAATTCAAATCTTGCATGGTTCCTTTCCTATATGGAAGTGAAACATATCAAATGATTAAAGAATGTGTCAAATAAACCATACCATACCAATTTTATTCATAAAGCACTTTAAACACCCTCAATACCAAAGTGCAATACACAATCACAAGGTACAAAATCATAATCATAAAATCATAAAGCAATAAGCAAAATAGTATATAAAAGTAGTAATAAAATTAAAGAAAGTAAAACACAATAAAACAAAGTCAACATCACAGATTGTGTCAAAAGCCAAGAAAAAGAAATGGGTCTTAACAAGGGATTTAAAATCAGAAAGTGAAGAGGCCTGTCTAATGCCCAGAGGAAGATCATTCCACAGTTTGGGAGCTGCTACAGAAAAAGCACGGTCCCCTCTTTGCTTGCGCTTTGTCTTCGGCACCCTCAGTAACAACTGCCCAGCTGATCTAAGGGAACGGCAGGGTGTGTAGGGATGTAGCAGCTCAGACAAGTAAGGTGGGGCAAGGCCATTAAGAGCTTTAAAAGCAAATAAAAGGATTTTAAAACAAATCCTAAAATGTACTCGTATCCAATGTAGAGAGGCTAAATTAGAAGAAATATGCTCACATTTTCTTGTATCTGTTAAGAGATGTGCAGCAGCATTTTGTACCCTCTGAAGCTGGGAAATGCACGATTCACTGACTCCCTTATAGAGTCCATCAATCCATCAATTTTCTGACCCACTTAATCCCTCATGGGGTCGCGGGGGTTGCTGGTGCCTATCTCCAGCGTACACTGGGTGAGAGGCGGGGTACACCCTGGACAGGTCGCCAGTCTGTCGCAGGGCAACACAGAGACGGACAGGACAAACAACCATTCACGCACACACTCACACCTAAGGACAATTTAGAGAAGCCAATTAACCTAACCTAAATAGTCATGTTTTTGGACTGTGGGAGGAAGCCAAAATGTACCAACACAGCCCTCTTACAATGGAGCAAATTTCTATTAAAGGGGGACTAACAGAGGTAAGACTACTGTTTCCCCTTGGAGAGCAAAAAGCTTTTTCTCTTGGCACCCTGACTTCTTTTGTGATATCCTTGAAAGTGGTCAGTTGGGTAACATGAGAGTCATCAATCTGCCAAGAAGGAGAGGCTAAGCTCTTCATAAACACAACACTAATAAATAGGGATTCCAAAATAAAACCATTTAATGAACAGAGCTCAGATGTTGGTCAGACTTAATCTAGGAAAATATATATGATAGAAAATAAAGATATTTCTTATGACTCACCAAAGAGGTTTTAGAGCTTGGTTGCATAAAACCGAAATAAATCCAACTTCCAGTAAGATAAATTAACACATTTAAAGAGGTGGTTATTTCTCAACATTTTGGCACAAACATAAAAATTATTTCACTTTAACTTCTTTAACAAATTATTTTCATATTTATTTTCCTCTTTTACATAATGTGTTAACTGTTGCCATAGATGGCAGCATCCACAGACTTTTGGCTTTTGCTCCCACCAGCATCAGCGCTAACAAAGGTCAGCGCTGATGAGAAAAACAATGTCAGTTTTTTGAAAAGTTTATATTTTATATTGTTAAGATTTTATAGTTAAAGTGTGGAAATGTTGAAACGTTCCAGTTGTTTGAAACCAAGTGTTTAAAGCAGGGATGTAAAAATGTTAAGCCTTGAAAGAAACACATTTTATGACGTACAAAATAATTGTCTAATAATTTTTGTTATTATTATTATTATTATGTTTTTATACTTGGTGGTGTTTCTTTGGTTGATGAGCCATTACCAGTTAACTGATGGCATACAGTAATGGCTGGGCTAAGGAAAGCTCTACTTTTGGCTCCATATAACTGGAGGTAAAAGTGAGCCGTCACCAGCATGTCCTTTTTAAAAGGCGCCTAAACATGGTATACCTTCCGACTGGTCCAAACCCAGCATGGTTATTTAGATGCAGTTCTTGTTGTAATGCAATGTTACATGTCTACATGCAAGTCACATCGGTGGATTGTCATGCCCTCTAAGAATAAAGATTCTGAAAAACCTTTATATTGATGATTATTAACTAATTAGATTTTTTGATAAAGTGTGTGAAAATCAATCTGTCATTAATGAACATAAGTTTCACTAAATTAAGTCACCAAGATTCTTGACACACATTGACGTTAAGACAGATTATATCGTGAAATATTGACTATTAGAAGAATCAGTCTGTCAGTTCATGTTAGTTATTGGGCAAGCATTTGACTATGAAATAATATTTATTTTACTGCAGTATAATAAAAGGGTTGTACAACGGGGGCGCTAGTGAGATAAGATGGAGTAAAGACGGATATTTTCAGAGCTCCTGCAGGCTTATCAACATCTTCGCTTTAAAAACCACAACTGCTCACTATTTGTGACCTGAATCGGATTAATAGAGGTGTTGGACTGTAAAGAATTCCGTTCCAGTAGACTTTACTTGATAAATGGCGGATAAACTTCGCAAATTCAAATACGACGGTAACACGGCAAAGCTAATGGCTAATTCCAGATCCACGAGGCAGCGTACTCCAGATGAGGACCCACAACCCAAGAGCCCTGGTATGTGTGAAGAGTTGAGAGCCGATATCCTAACCTCTATGCGAGGGGAAATCTCCAAAATTATAAGGGAGGAAATGAGGAGTGCGCTGTCTGAAGAGTTCGCCACTCTCAGAGCTGATATCAACGCAGTGAGGGCCGAAATAGCCAGCAATGCCACCGCCACCCGTGCAGAAATCACCTCAGTAAAAACAGACATTGAAGATATTAAAGGTGGATTGTCTACATCAGGGGTGTCAAACATACAGCCCGCCGAACAATTTAGTCCGGCCCTGTGGCTAAATGCATTATCATTATATATATATATATATATATATATATATATATATATATATATATATATATATATATATATATATATATATATATATATATATATATATATTTTTTTTTTTTTTTTTTTTTTTTTTTTTTTTTTTCAGTGTCGTCCTGTGTGGCAATGTGGCAATAAGAATTGTTGTCTTAATGCCAAAAAGAGCTCATCAGATTTGACTTTCACAAGTGGAGCAGTACTGCTTTTGCCATACTGCTCCGCTTGATTTATGAATATGAATAGTTTTATTATGATTCATGCGGGGAATATCTCAAACGATATGGACACTACAATGGGAAAGTAGGAGAGGAAAGGAGGAAAAGAGGAAAGAACAAGAAGAAAAAAAACAAAAGGTGAAAGAAAGAGGAGATAAAAGGAAGAGAATGATAAAACAATTATTGAAAAAAACATGTACTTCGTCTAATTGAAAATAAGCAGTTCCTATATTGTCCACGAGGGGCAGATTAAGCTTCAGGTGTGGAAAAATTTAAATTATTTTTTAATTTTTATCTGTTTGATGTATTTTGTCATGTAGGACAGTGTTTTTAAGTTCCAAAAAATGTGAATAAATCTTTTTCAACATTGTACAATCACTGTGATCAGTTCTTATGCATAATGCACAAGTAAATGTTTAACTGAGTAAAAGTATTGTTGAAATTGCACATACTTTTCTTAAAAATGCTGAGGTTATTCATAATATATTGTGTAAAAGTAAAATTAATTTAATATAAAAATCAACAACAAGTCCACATTTATTAGTTTTATTTAATCTTGCAATGAGTTAACTCGTGTGGCCCTCCTGAGATCAGATTAAGCTGTATGCGGCCCCTCAACCAAAATGAGTTTGACACCCCTGGTCTACATGGTCTGATGAGGTAAACACTCTGCAGACTACCGTTACTGAACTTCAGAGCGAGCTGGTTAAGATACGGGACAAGTGCGAGGACGTGGAGGGGATAATGAGTCGCGGAAACATCCGTATAGTTGGCGTTGAGGAACAGCCGAACTCCGCCAACCCTGCAGAGGTTTCTGAAATTATTAGAGAAGCGCTCCAGATGGACCGGGATGTAAAAGTCGATCGCTCACACCGAACAGCCGCTCTGACGAAACCGGGAGACGGAGAAAGACCTCGGTTGATCATAGCCAAGCTGCATTATGATAGAGACGCCGCTGACATCTTGAGAAGAGCCAGGGAAAAAGCCCCGCTGACCTACAAGGGCAAAAGAATCGCAATCTTCCCGGATTACACCACCAGTGTGGCCAAGGCACGCGCAGCCTTCTCCGATGCACGGAAAGCTTTACGGGGACGGAGCGATGTGCGCTTCGGATTACTTTACCCAGCAAGACTCAAAATCACATACAAAGAGGACAGTAAGGAGTTTCGGGATCCAGTGAAGGCCATGGACTACATACGGAAAACCATCCCCACTGCGATAACTGAAACGTAAGCGAAGCCGCAAACGCTAATAGGACACAATACGGACCAGCAGATCCCAACTCTGAAATATTGTCTTTAGTGCTTAAAGGCATACTATGCAACATTTTTCAGTTAATTAATGTGTTCCATACCGTTTTGGATGATTAAATGAGTCATTTCAGGTCGAACAAAGGTTTTCTCGGCCGCCCTGGTGGTCTGTGGGGGAAATACCGCACTTGCAATTGCAAGAGCTCTCGGCCCGCACACACAGGCTCAGAAGTCTCGTGCAAGACTGCGAGAGTTGGTCTTGCTTTACGGCGAGAACTCCATGTGTTTTTGCCCTGCCATTCACTATATGCACGCGCGAAAGCAACAACAAAGAACCGCGTGTTAACGTCAAATAAACATGCAAGCATATCGAGTTTTATTATTATTATTATTATTATTATTATTATTTTTTAATTTTTTTTATGTTGGCTAGATTCTACCGCCGCGGCCGCGGCGGCAGCTTGGCGAAGCGGCGGCGGTAGCGTCTCGCCAACATAAAATAATAATAATAATAATAATAAACCAGGCGAGGCGGCGGCCGCGGCTTGGCGAGGCGGCTGCGGCTTGGCGAGGCAGCGGCGGTAGCGTCTCGCCAACATAAAAAAAAAAATAATAATAATAAAACTGGCGAGGCGGCGGCGGCCGCCGCCTTGCCAAGATAGCGCTGCGGGAAGCTTGATGTTCATACTTTCACTGTGTTAGTCATTGTTTGTACTGCCGTTTTTTCCACTTTTCGTTGCGTTCGCCTGTCTGCTAAGCTCAAAACAACCGCGCCTGGCTTGACGGAGAAACCAGAACAGCTGAGCATCTTTACGACAGTGCACTTTTACTTTCGCCCTCTGGGGGGAGCCTCGCTGGAAAATCAACCCCGGTTGCATAGTATACCTTTAAATGCCAACTGTAATTGCGTTCAATGTCACTTATCTAAACTGATACGTTTGAAAGGTGCACACTTCTAACCTTGTTAAATTACTAAGTTATAATTAAGATGCATTAATATTACTAGTAGATTCTATGCTGTGGTTAAAGTACTTCTCCTGCAGGAGCCTGAACTTCCACACTCTTAATTTCTCTTTTTTTTTTGTTTTTGCACACATCCAATTCTTTTTCGGTTGTGCTTGTTGCCGCTTTCTATAGTGGCTAGGGACTTAAACCCACTACCTTGCATTATGTTATCTATGTTCATTTTTTATTGTGTTTCTTGCGTTTTGATCCTTCTGTTCCCCGAGGATCTTACTGCAACTAAAAAAGCAGAGCATTTGAATATTAGTCTTGACAATATTGCACAGCAAAGTCTTACTATTTTATTGTATCGTCTTGGTGTTCATCGTTCATGTTACTCAAATGTTTGGCTCCACCCATCAAATGGCCGTCTCTGCCTCCAGCACAATACTATCACATATACATTTTTAAATTAAATGAGTTATGAGTACATTAACTGTAACAAGTTGTAACGTGAAGGGTTTGCATAGTCCAATGAAAAGTACTGCTACAACTTAAACAATCAAAATGTCAAGTAGCATTGCTGCAAGAAACACATCCATCAGATGTGGAACATACAAAATTAAGTAAGTCATGGGCTGATAAAGTTTACTATTCGTCACATTGCTCTGGCAGGAAAAGGGGTGTGGCTATATTAATACATAGGCAAATTAATTTTACTGAAACGTTAGTACATAAGGACAAGGAGGGCAGATTTATTTTGGTAAATGGGATAATTGATGGAACAGCGGTATCCTTTATAAATGTATATGCCCCTAATGAGGATGTTCCAGGGTTTATTAAGTCAGTTTTCAGAGTACAGCTCCGGTCTGTTGGTTATGGGACCACTTGGACAAAACAAAGATGGGAGGCAGAGACGGCCAAAATAATCTCTGACGAGGCATGGGAGGGAGTCTGGATTGAGGCTCATAGAGTTACAAACTCAAATATGTGGCGGGAATATAAATGGAAAATTATTAGCAGATATTTCAGGACCCCAGATGTGGTTGCCAAGATGGATCCTAAAGTACCAAGCTTGTGTTGGAGAAATTGTGGCTCAGCGGTCCCCAATCATACACACATTTTTTGGTCATGCCCCAAACTTCAAAACTTTTGGGATGAGGTGTACAGAACTATAAACCATATTTTCCCAGGAGTTATACCAAAGGATGTTGCAGTTGCGGTACTTGGTATTATACCAGATGGTTTGCAAGGACGGGCCAAAGCATATCTGTTAAATGTCCTTTTTACAGCTGCCCTGAAATGCATCACAATAAGGTGGATGCAGCTGGAGCCTCCTTCCTATGACTTATGGGTCCAAAAAGTAAGGGAATTGTATAAAATGGAAAAGATAACCTACTCATTAAGACTTCAAAAAAACACTTTTAGCCTGCGCTGGGGGCCAGCAGAAGCAATGTTGATGTAAATAAACCCAACAAGTTTGTCTCTTGGCATATGATGTCTAGCTATCCCTCCCAAAGTGTATCCTTATTTTGGGGTTGTATGAAGATGAACCTACAATTGTGACTAAGATGTTTATTTATGGAAAACTTTATATTGTCAACATTTGTGTCATGTGCCTTTAATGCATGGTTGTATCATTGCTCTGCAAAAATAATAAAAGTCTAAGTTCTAAAAAAAAAGAAAAAAAAAAAAAAAGAAGGGTTGTACAACTAGAGGTTAGTACCGAGGACATAGTGAACCACACTACAGCATTATTGACCAATTCTTCCAGATGCTTTCCTGTCAACTAATCAATTGCAACACAGCAGGATGAGGAAGTGGCTTCCTGACAAATCACTTTTATTTTTGAAGGGAGCTTTAACATTGCCACATCAGTCCAGCAGTGTCCACTACCATGAGCTGGCACTTGGTACTTTTTTTTTGCAATAGAAACTCATGCTGACTTTGTTTTGTGGCTGTTTAACTAGCGTGGCTCCATGTTGGATCAGAGGTGTATAACTGCTCAGGGGCCGGTGTCCTGCAACTTTGAAATACATTCCTGGTCCAAGGCAACCAGATCATAAGACTGAATTTTCTCATGATTATCGTCTCACTACCTGGCAGTTTTGGACTCTAACACGGTTTCGTAATAGATAAATGAAATGGTGTAATCTTAAAATGGAAGTCGGGGTGGTTGCTGTACTTCAAATGTCCTGGAGAGCTAAGTTAAGTTTGAGGAAAAGAACAGTGGTGGTTTATTCACGTCACAAAATGGACGTATTCATGCACCAATATGCAGATCTGCACGCAACTTCTAAATCCCTTGACAAAGGGTACATCAGCATGTCGCAAAGGAAGGAAGGAAGCTGGATTTGAACCCACAACTCTTCCCACTAAGCCCCAGAAACTTCTTCTTGATGTTATTGGATTTTTAAACAGGACTCCTTTTATTTGGTCTGGTTAGCCTCCAGATGTGCCACAGTTCTCTTCTCAGACTTGGCAGAAGATTCTTTTCGGCTGCAACGCCTCTGGACTGGTCGCAGTTTTGCTTCGGAGAACGAAACAGAAATCAATTGCTTCTGTTTCTGTTCTAACAGCATTGTTAATGTTATTTCAGCCCATAGCTACCGATCACATGAAGGCTGCTAATATTTTTATGCCAGCAGTAGGAGGAGCGGTGTGTGTGTGCTTCCTCTGTCATGTGAACTTGGGATATTTTTATGATTTTTGTACAGGCCGGTTAGTTTGTGGAGGGACTGCAGACACACACCCATGAGATATGCACTCACTTCAAAGACTGGGGAAAAAAAACATAATTAGAGCATTTCTCCTGCAGTAGGTTGCTTTCTGTATGAATTCTTCAATGAGAGGCCTGGAGCTGATGGCTGTGATGGTGAGCAGTGGTGATTTAGTGGGACATCAGCTGAGCAAGTGAATATAGATGGAGAAGAAAGTACAACCTGGAGTCAAGGAGGGGAGGGAAAGCTTCAAAGGAGACTAGTGGGTCAGAAACACACGCTGTGTGGAAATGACATGGAGACTACGGCAACAAAGCGTAGTGCCTTGTCGCTTATTTTAAGGTCCCACACGTTAGCTTAGTCAGCATGAAAAGAACACACACTGGTGCCGCCTGTCGTCAGTATATTTGGTGTGTAGACAGCTGCGAGTCTCTGGACATTTCGGTTACCTCATTAGAATTTTTTTTTGTTTTATCACCACCTTGTTGTAGCCTGCAGTCTAGTTAGAGCCTCCTGCTTTCCATTTAAGGGTTTCATATGAACTGGTCAGAGTTAAAGCTAGACTGGCTTCCTATATGGAAAAACCAGGCCTCCAATTAACATGCATGGAAAGGTTACCAGTAGTTCCAACCAGTAGTATCTTCCCTACAAGAGTCAGAGTTTAACTTACCAATGAAATGACGCCATGCAATAGAGAAACTAATTTCTCCCTGGTTTTACTTAGGCAAAACTCTACTGGGTTAATACAGTCACGGTTGTATGATTCAATTCAATTCAATTTTATTTATATAGCGCCAAATCATGAAACATGTCATCTCAAGGCACTTTACAAAGTCAAGTTCAATCATATTATACAGATTGGGTCAGATTATACAGATTGGTCAAAAATGTCCTATATAAGGAAACCAGTTGATTGCATCAAAGTCCCGACAAGCAGCATTCACTCCTGGGGAACCGTAGAGCCACAGGAAGAGTCATCTGCATTGTACATGGCTTTGCTGCAATCCCTCATACTGAGCAAGCATGAAGCGACAGTGGGAAGAAAAACCACCCATTAACGGGAAAAAAAAACCTCCGGCAGAACCGGGCTCAGTATGAACGGTCATCTGCCTCGACCGACTGGGGTTACAGAAGACAGAACAGAGACACAACAAGAGAAACAAAAAAGCACAGAAGCACACATTGATCTAGTAATCTGTTCTACATTAGATGGTAGTAGCAGGTGAGTTGTCTTCTCTGGATGATGTCACAGTTAACAGAACGCCAGACCAGGTGTACCTACTATGAAGAGAAAAGAGAGAGAACAGAAAGTTAAAGCAGAAATGACAACACATAATGCATAATTGAAGAACAGTAGAACTCAATATAGTGAGAAAATTAGACCCTGATATACTCCAGTAACCTAAGCCTATAGCAGTAAAACTATAAAGGTAGCTGAGAGTAACATGAGTCACTAGTTATAATTTTTGTCAAAAAGAAAAGTTTTAAGCCTAGTCTTAAAAGTAGACAGGGTGTCTGCCTCACGGACCAAAACTGGGAGTTGGTTCCACAGGAGAGGAGCCTGATAGCTAAAGGATCTGCCTCCCATTCTACTTTTAGAGACTCTAGGAACCACCAGCAGACCTGCGGTCTGAGAGCGAAGTGCTCTGTTAGGAACATACGGGGTAATCAGAGCTCTGATATATGATGGAGCTTGATTATTAAGGGCTTTATACGTTAGAAGAAGAATTTTAAATTCTATTCTTGATTTAACAGGAAGCCAATGAAGGGAAGCTAAAATTGGAGAAATATGATCCCTCTTGTTGATTTTCATCAGAACTCTTGCTGCAGCATTTTGGATCAGCTGAAGACTTTGAACTGCATTTTGTGGACTTCCTGATAGTAAAGAATTACAATAGTCCAGCCTTGAAGTAACAAATGCATGGACCAGTTTTTCAGCATCACTCCTGGACAGAATGTTTCTAATTTTGGCGATATTCCGGAGGTGAAAAAAGGAAACTCTGGAAACCTGTTTAATATGGGATTTAAATGACATGTCTTGGTCAAAAATAACACCAAGATTTTTTACTTTATTACCAGAGGCCAGATTAATGCCACCCAGATTAAGTGATTGGTTAAGAAGTTTATTTTTTGAGGACTCTGGCCCAAAGATTAAAACTTCGGTCTTGTCAGAATTTAGATGCAGGAAATTTAAAGTCATCCAGCTTTTGATGTCATCAAGACATGACTGCAGTCGAAGTAATTGATTGGATTCATCAGGATTTATGGATAAATATAGCTGAGTATCATCAGCATAACAGTGGAAATTAATCCCATGCTGTCTGATAATTTTGCCTATCGGAAGCATATATATAGTAAAGAGAATTGGTCCAAGGACTGAACCCTGTGGTACTCCACAGGTGACCCTAGAGTTTGAGGAAGATTTATTATTAACATGAACAAATTGGAATCTGTCTGACAGATAAGATTTAAACCAGCCTAATGCTTTCCCCTTAATCCCTACAGTATGTTCAAGTCTTTGTAGGAGAATATTGTGATCAACTGTATCAAACGCAGCACTGAGATCTAACAGGACAAGTATAGACACAAGTCCATTATCTGAGGCCATGAGAATATCATTAGTGACCTTCACCAGAGCTGTTTCAGTGCTATGATGAGCTCTGAAGCCTGACTGAAACTCCTCAAGTAGGTCATTACTTTGTAAATGTTCACAAAGTTGATTAGCAACTACTTTCTCAAGAATTTTAGATAAGAAAAGAAGATTAGATATAGGTCTGTAATTTACTAACTCATCTTGATCAAGAGAAGGTTTCTTAAGTAAAGGTTTAATAACAGCTACTTTCAAAACCTGTGGTACATATCCATTTACTAAGGATAGATTAATCATGTCTAAAATAGTGCCACTGATCAAAGGGAATATGTCCTTAAACAACTTGGTTGGGATTGGGTCTAACATACAGGTAGAAGGTTTAGATGAAGCTAAAATTTTAGATAGCTCAGAAAGCTCTACTGCTTCTAAACAGTTCAAACACTGCACAGATTCTAAAGATTCCTCCAATGCTGCCTCACTTACTGAGGACGAGGTAATCATGTTTGGGAGGATGCCAATTATTTTATTTTTAATGGCATCAATTTTATTTATGAAGAATCCCATAAAATCATTACTACTAAGAGCTAAGGGAATGGATGGATCAACAGAGCTGTGGCTCCGGGTAAGTTTGGCAACTGTACTAAAGAGAAATCTAGGATTATTTTTATTCTCTTCAATTAATGATGAAAAATATGCTGCTCTAACTCTGCGGAGGGTCTTGTTATACAACAATAGTCTGTCCCTCCAGATTAAGTAGGATTCCTCTTGGTGTGTAGAGCGCCATTTTCTCTCCAATTTCCTAACATTGTGCTTCAAGGAACGCAGCTCTGAATTAAACCAAGGAGCCAGCTTCCTGTGAATAATCACCTTCTTTTTCAAGGGAGCTACATTGTCTAATGCAGAACGCAATGAGGAAGTCACATTGTTAGCAAAGGTATCGATTTGTGAATGGGAAGAAACAGCAATGCTGCCATCTACAGGGCATTTCTGCAATACTGAGGATATTAAAAAGGGGACAGACTCTTTAAGTTTTGATACAGCATTATCCGATAAAAATCTACTATAATGGAACCCTCTTTTGGGGGTGGAGAATTCAGTTAGATTAAACTCAAATGTTATTAAAAAATGATCAGACAGGACAGGGTTGTGAGAGAATACTGTTAATTCTTCACAATCAATGCCATATGTCAGAACAAGGTCTAAAGTATGGAGCCGAGAGTGCGTCGGTTCATGCACATTTTGAGCAAAACCAATTGAATCTAGGATAGTTTTAAAGGCTACACTAAGGTTATCACATTCAGTGTCAACATGGATGTTAAAATCACCCACTATAATAACCTTATCAGTATTTAACACCAAATCAGATAAGAAATCTGACAACTCATCCAAAAACTGAGTGTAAGGGCCTGGTGGACGATACAAAACAACAAACAGAAGAGGTTTTATTGCTTTGCAGTTTGGATGAGGGAAACTGAGGGTTAAATGTTCAAAAGAACTGTAATTATTAGTTGGCCTGGGACTAATTAATAAATCAGACTGAAAGATAGTTGCCACTCCTCCTCCTCTTCCCACAGATCTGGGAATGTGGAAATTTGAATAACTGGAGGGGGTTGACTCATTTATACTAACGTAGTCCTCTTGTAGCCAGGTTTCTGTGAGACAAAACAAATCAATCTGATTATCAGAAATCAATTCATTAACTAACAAAGTCTTTGGAGGGAGAGACCTTATATTTAATAGACCACATTTTATTATTTTATTTTTAGGTTCAAGGTGAACCATATTGATTTTTATTAGGTTTTTATGATTTGTTCCTTTTAGATCAGTTTTTGATCTGTTAAGTTTTGGCCGTGGGAAAGACACCGTCTCAATAGGGTAATGGGTGGGTAACAGTACAGAAGCTGCAGAGAGGTGTGTTAAACTACGGCTCTGCTTCCTGGTCTGGACCCTGGGTTGTCAGCATTTAGGAGAACTAATAAATCCGGCCAGATTCCTAGAAAGAAGAGCAGCACCCTCCAAAGTAGGATGGATGCCGTCTCTCCGGATCAGACCAGGTTTTCCCCAGAAAGTTCTCCAGTTATCAATGTAGCCCACGTCGTTTTCTGGACACCACCTAGACAACCAGCGGTTGAATGATGACATGCGGCTAAACATGTCATCACTGGTCAGATCAGGCAGGGGACCAGAGAAAATTACAGAGTCCGACATTGTTTTAGCAAACTCACAAACCGAAGCAACACCAACTTTGGTGACCTCTGATCGGCGTGACCGGGTGTCATTGCCGCCAGCGTGAATAACAATTTTGCGGTATTTACGCTTATCCTTAGCCAGTAGTTTTAGGTAGGATTCTATGTCGCCTGTTCTGGCCCCTGGTAGGCATTTAACTACGGTCCCTGGTTTCTTTAGTGCCACATTTCTCATTATGGAGCTGCCAATAATTAAGGTCGGCTCCTCGGCGAGATTGTCGCTCAGAGGGGAAAATTTATTAGAAACGCAGATGGGTTGGTGGTGATCTGGGGTCTGTAATCTAGAGCTATGCTTCCTACGAACTGTCACCCAGCCAGCCTGGTTACCAGGCTGCTCGGGTGCTACTGCTTTAGGTTCGCTACGTGAAGTTACTCTATGCGGCTCCGCGCTAGCAAAAGAGCAGCTATCAGCTGGTTTTTCAACAGCACGGAGCCGGGTCTCCAATTCTGACACCCTCGCCTCCAAAGCTACAAAAACACTACATTTATTACATGTACCATCATCACTAAAGGAGGCAGAGGAATAACTGAACATCTGACACAGAGAGCAGCAGATAGGAGACTTAGTCAGAGCCGGAGAAGCCATTATGAGGCTAAGGCTTGGCTAGCGCTAGGCTAACGCTAGGCTAAAGCTAGGCTAGCGCCCTATTATCACGCCAAAGAACAAACCGTGTGAAACACGAGGAGTTCCCAAACGTGATGAGCAGCCACAGACAATGTTTTAAAAGTGCTTATGTTTGGAAACAGATGTTACAGCAAAGAGGTTTAAAGATAAAAAGCGAGAGAGCCTGGAGCAAAGCTCCGTCGTTCACACAGCAACAACAGGAAGTGACGCAATACGCCTTACCGCAAACAGGAAGTCCGCCTTCTGACTCTTCTCTATGACAGTGATTGTAAAAAGTAATTTATTCTCATTTAATCGCTATCAAATGTATACTGTAAAAATTAAATTATGTTTTTGTTGTAAAGAGGATATCGATGTAATAAGGCCAAAAAATGTAATAAAAAATAATCAATAAATTTAATTAAAAAAATTTAATAAAATAGAAAATCAAAAATGTAGGATCGCCACTGCCATTTTGTAGTTTTTTTTCCAAGAAACCTAAACTATAATGCAAGTCAACAGAACTACACGACCCAGAAGCCAACAGTGCTTCCGGTCTATTTTTTCTTTATTCTTTAGTTTCAGGAATTTGAAACATAAGAGTAACTTCATTGTTCATGTGAAACAATTACTTAATAAATTAGTAAAAGGCAACATTGTACATTTTCTTTAGTCAACTAAGACAGGCATGGTCTGTTTCCTTGTTTGTTACTTTTATTATTTTTTTATTATTATTCCTTTTACTTTTACTGGCCTTTACTATAGCTAAAAACAAGTACTTAACTGACCCTTCATTGACATTCAGGTTTAATGTATTGCCAGAAAACTTAATGAAGACAAAAAGAATGGGAGTGGGGCAGGGGCGGGAGTCATTCTGAGTGGGAGCGGGATGGGAGTGGGAGTAATTTTACCAGAAGTGGGATGGGACAGGACTTTTTTTTTCTACTCTGGCCCGGGATTGGGACGGGACACAATTTTTTTTCTGTGAGAGTGAAAATCCACTCCCGTGTCACCCTCTAGTCCAGAGGTACAACACATATGAAATAATGTGGCAAAAGTAATACCAGCACAATAGACCCATCCCTAGCTGCAATATTCCATTTCCTGTTTGCCTGTTGTGATAGAAATGTTCAGTGTTGTCACAGTTTCTCCCTTCTGTGTCTGCAGGGTGACTGAATCAGTCGTCTTGTAGCTGTGCTGAGCTGTTTGCAGACCAAAGGTGAGCAGCATTACTCCACTCTGATCAGTGTATACCAGCACACTGATGCTCATGTTGAACTGTACTGCTGTGTATTTTATGCAAGCATTAACAGGCATGGCTGAGCATTGCCTCCTGGGACCTGCACCAGTTTCAGTCCCCAAAGCACGGATCCGACAGTAGGAATTCAGTAGAGTATCCAGGTCAGGGCTCATCAGAGCTTCACTAACATTACCTACATAGTTTAGATTGTGCTGGGCTGACGGTGAGTTGGATGAGACCAGACATGAAAAAAGGGATGGTACAGCCATTTGGAGTGAGTAAGGATAAAGTGAATGTGTTGAGGATGGAGGAAGTGCTCCACTCTGAAGAGCTGAGTGGAGCTGAGTGGAGATTTGGAGTTGGATAGGGTAGAGGATTAGTGAGGAGGAGGTACAAGGAGCTGTGAGGATGATGAAGAGCAAGGACAAACTGATCTAAATGGAGAGTTCTAGGAGAGAGGATGAGGGAGTGAGGGAATGGTTGTGGAGTGTAGAGTTCTGCAAGAGGTTTTTAACAACATGAGTGAAGAACTCTTCTAATTGCAAAGAGATACATTGTAGAAGTTTGGATGAAAAAATGTTGTTTCATGAGGAGTACACTACAGAACACTACAGACATGATGCTTACTTTGAGTATTGATGATAAAATACATACTGAAAAAACAGTGGGACTGGCAGACAAGTATGGGAAGATGTGAGACACTTGTGAGATAGGAGTGGATGTGGGCTTACCTTAGGGATCAACTCTGAGCCTCTTTTGGATTCCAGAAATCATGGATGAGTGGACAGATGAGGTCTTACTCCAGGGTTTCCCTTAATGTGGAAGTGATGTGGGAGCACCATGGTGTGGTTGTGGCATTCTTTCTGGCAGGTACCCTATTCCAGCGGGAGTGTTTCAGAGCGGAACACCGCTGCGCGGTTGGACTCGGATCATGGAAGGATTGTATCATTGTGCAATACTCGTATACTTGTGGGCTTTAAATAAAATAAAAATCGTAATCCATGATGCCAAGAATCAAGTGAGATCTTCTGGTGGAATGGTGCTAGAGCCGCACGTAATGACACATTGATATTTCAGAGTAAAATGCGATCCAAAGTCTGCACATGTAGTCTTTTACTTGTAAATTTGATTAGATCTTCTTTTCTTTTCATCAACCAACTTCCTGCCTGAAAGATCCACTCTGCTTTAGATTGATGTGGAGTTTGTGTGACGAGCGTCAAAAACAGAACAGTTTTAGAAAAGCGCTGGGGCATCTGGGACGCTTCAGAAACGCTCCGGGTGGAACCGGTCTGATTGACTAAAGTTGCTGTGATCAGTTGGAAAGGCGCGGTGAAACTGCACGGCGGCGCTCCCACATCGAGTGGAACCTCAGGGTTACAGAGGTCCTCATCTTCCATTTTTTTTCTGATGACCTTGTGATCTTTAGTGACAGCAGCAAGCAACTGGAAGAGTTTGGAGAGGAGAAGCTGTGGTCTGGAAAGAAGAGGCATGAGTCAGTAAAAGCAAGGGAGAATTCATATGTCAGAATACATGGAATAGTGAAGGTGCATGTAGTAGAGGTACTGAAGGTGGTTGACGTGGCAGTCAACCAGCCAAGGAAATAGGCAGTGCAGAATGCAGACAGAGTGCCGTGAATGGATATGTGTGTTAAGGAGGATCAACAGAAAGAGCTGCAAGTGAGAAAGGGAAGACTTGGGTAACTGTAGTGAGACCTGCTGTGATGTAGAGTTCTGGCATGGTGGCACTAACAAGAAAAACAAGACTGAAAAACCCCAGTAGAAGTTACCAAAATGGACAGGAATAACATTGAGTACATCAGGGAGATTGTATATAAGGGGTTGGTGGGATAGAGGAGGATGCTAGAAATAACATGAGATTATAGGCAGATGATCTGTTGTGGTGAGCCCCTAAGGGGAGCAGCTGAAAGAGAAGAGCCTTGTTTCCGATGGCTGGGGAGCATTTCTAAATGGCTGTTAGCATAGCAGAGAATGTTCACACAAAAATGACTTGTGCTGTAGTATCACCTGCGTCGATTGACACAAACTGATGTTTACACATTGAGGAAATGCGGTTTGTAGTTCTCTGAAGCAGAGCCAAGAGAAGTTGTATCAATTCCTTATTCAGGCTGGTTGAAGATGGGGTGATATCACAGGATGATGAGTCCTTTTGGCTCCCCCCTTATTCAGAGGCGATCACAGCAAGTCATTGCGACTTGCATGCAGAGTTTTACACCAGATGTTCTTCCTGATGCAGCTAGGATTCAAACCCTGTTCAAGAGATGCAGACTTCTCTACACCACCACATAGAGAAATATTGTAATAAATCATTATTTGTTATCATTCCTTCCCTACAGAGCCTATAGGTGGTGAAGCTGTTTGGTGGAATGTGATCGGTCTCTGAGCGTGTGCTTTTGTTGTATTTTCATTTCAGGATTTAAGAACGAACCACACTGGCCCCTCAAAACCATTCCTAACTACAGCTTTTTTTATTAACTCCAGAAAAGTGGTTCATGATATACACTTTAGTTACTCTAGCTGAGCTAAACCATAAGTATAAGTCTTTATTTCATTGTTGACATTAATGACATTGCTGTTGGGTGGAAGGAAAACTATAAAGAGGTTTCTAAAAGGCCGATCCTGACTGAGGTGTAAGAGACAATTTTGTGAGATTTGCAGATGATCACTTCCCTTGTGGGGGTCTGTTCTTAAGACTTCTTCTGGAGTTCAGTGGAAAAATAAATATTTCTGGTAGTCTACGAACTAGCTACATACCGTTCTGGCTGTGAGTGTTCTGTGGTCTATACATTTAATCAGTAGTTCTATACAGGGCAGAAATGGTGGAAAATGGTGACAAAGGCTTTCCACTGTCTCCTGATACAGCCAATTATATCGTGTTTAAATCTGACATCATGCTCAGTTAATTGTGACTTTAAAATGAGCATTAATTGCACATGCACAGATCTGAGTTTTGGGGAAATTACTGATCTCCATTTCTTGTAAAGGGGATTTTAGCCACGTTCTCCTTGATAGAATAGAAATACCTTTATTGTTCCACAACGGGGAAATTCAGGTATGATAGTGGCAAAAAAAAACATAGAATAGGGCTGGACAATATATAAAAAAAGCTTATCGATAAAAAGAAAATGCACATTGATCGATATTGATAATTATTGAACATATTTAAAACCATATTTTATGTGCAGCTCTGCCTGGACATTTTATGATATTGCTAAATGATTTAATTTTAATAAAGAACACAAACACAGAATTCCAATTAAATCTTTATTTAACCAACTTTTTTAACCATAACAGAATTTTGTTAAAGAAAAATAACTTAAAAGACCTGAGTTATGTTATTAAATAGTGACAAAGAATAAACTAAAGTGACCAGTAAAATGACCAAAATAAATATACCAAATAAATAAATAAAATAGCCTATTTAGGTGGGAACAGTACACTAGTTACTTCTCAGGTTTCATAATTGAGAGGCTGATGCAGGGCTGAGGTCTGAAGTTGTGGCATGGGAAGACACAGATTGCACTGATTCCCTGCATTAGTTGCACAATTTAGGGAGCACTGTTAGAGATAAACTTGCATCCCGGAACTTTACATCGTGGATCAAGAGTGGCGAGTAGTTGTTTGAAGCCAGGTTTTTCCACTGTAGACAACAGCAGCATACCCATCACTATGAAGCACGTTACTGCATGCGTGATGTCCTTATGCCGCTTGGACGCTTTTGCATTTTATCACAAAGAAGGGAGCCCAGTTTAGATGCTATACCTGCTTTGTTTTGGAAGAACTTCCTGAAGATTCCTCCGAGGATGCGGCGGGGCTGCACAGCTCACGCTGCTGCGGTTGTGAGCGGCTTATGTGATGAAACAAGTTGGTTGCGTTACCAGACTTTGTTTTTACCGGTTCCTTGCAAGTTTTACAAATCACTGTGGTTAATTTCTGTCAGACTGGCGAACTAGTAAAACCCCGTTTTGGGACCGTTTCCTCCGCCGCTCCTTGCTGTGACATATTCATGTGCTCTGTGCTCTGGTTTGAGAGGGCAGCGCTTTGTGACGGCGTGCCTGGGTCCGCGATTCGATTGGTTGACAGGAAGTAGTGACTGTAGCATCAACTAATATGATAGGCTGAAAGGAAGGAAGGAAAACTGTCTATCGAATTTTTATCGACCCTTTTTTTTCTATCGGCCACACATCTATCGATCGATATATATTGTTATTGAATTATCGTCCAGCCCTAACATAGACATACATTTAAAGTTAAGCAGTAAAGCAGAATAGGACGAACTTATCAAAAGGGAAAACTACCGCACAATTATGAATGGATAATATGGCATATTTAGGCATAGAGGTGATGTTCAAGTTAAAATAGAAGAGGAAAAACAGCCGAACAATGTAAGAAATCTATTCAATTCAATTCAGTTTTATTTATATAGCGCCAATTCATGAAACATGTCATCTCGAGGCACTTTACAAAGTCAAAATCAGTCAGATTATACAGATTGGTCAAAAATGTCCTATATAAGGGAACCAGTTGATTGCTTCAAAGTCCCGACAAGCAGCATTCACTCCTGAAGAAGCGTAGAGCTACAGGAAGAGTCGTCTGCATTGTCCATGGCTTTGCAGCAATCCCTCATACTGAGCAAGCATAAAGCGACAGTGGAAAGAAAAACCACCCAATAGCGGGAAGGAAAAACCTCCAGCAGAACCGGGCTCAGTATGACATCACAACAAGACAGACAAAAAAGCACAGAAGCACACATTGATCCAGTAATCGGTTCTACATTATATGATAGTAGCGGGTGAGCGTCTTCTCTGGATGATGTCACAGTTTAACAGAACGTCAGACCAGGTGTGCCTACTATGAAGAAAAAGAGAGAAAGCAAAAACTTAAAAGCTGAAATGACAACAGTCATTTCAATGTAATACAATGCATAACTGGAGAACAGTAGACTGAAGAACAGTAGAAATCAGTAGAGTGAGAAAATTAGACCCTGATGTCCTCCAGTAGCCTATATGCCTATCACAGCACAACTATAAAGGTAGCTCAGGGTAACATGAGCCACTTTAACTATAAGCTTTGTCAAAAAGGAAAGTTTTAAGATTAGTCTTAAAAATAGATAGGGTGTCTGCCTCACGGACCAAAACTGGGAGTTGGTTCCACAGGAGAGGAGCCTGATAGCTGAAGGATCTGCCTCCCATTCTACTTTTAGAGACTCTAGGAACCACCAGCAGACCTGCAGTCTGAGAGCGAAGTGCTCTGTTAGGAATATACGGGGTAATCAGAGCTCTGATATATGATGGAGCTTGATTATTAAGGGCTTTATACGTTAGAAGGAGAATTTTAAATTTAATTTTATTCCTGATTTAACAGGAAGCCAATGAAGGGAAGCTAAAATTGGAGAAATATGATCCCTCTTGTTAATTTTCATCAGAACTCTTGCCACAGCATTTTGGATCAGCTGAAGACTTCGAACTGCATTTTGTGGACTTCCTGATAGTAAAGAATTACAATAGTCCAGCCTTGAAGTAACAAATGCAAGAAATAGAGTGTTTGTCACCAGGCCTCTGAAACAGTTTCAAGCAGAAAAAAATGTGAATAGTCCAGCCTTAAGATAACAAATGCATGGACTAGTTTTTCAGCATCACCCCTGGTCAGAATGTTTCTAATTTTGGCGATATTCCGGAGGTGAAAAAAGGAAACTCTGGAAACCTGTTTAATATGGGATTTAAATGACATGTCTTGGTCGAAAACAACACCAAGATTTTAAACTTTTTTACCAGAGGCCAAGTTAATGCCATCCAGATTAAGTGATTGATTAAGAACTTTATTTTTTGAAGACTCTGGCCCAAAGATTACAACTTCTGTCTTGTCAGAATTTAAATGCAGGAAATTTAAAGTCATCCAGCTTTTGATGTCATCAAGACATGACTGCAGTCGAAGTAACTGATTGGATTCATCAGGATTTATGGATAAATATAGCTGAGTGTCATCAGCATAACAGTGGAAATTAATCCCATGCTGTCTGATAATTTTGCCAATTGGAAGCATATATATAGTAAAGAGAATTGGTCCAAGGACTGAACCCTGTGGTACTCCACAGGTGACCCTAGAGTTTGAGGAAGATTTATTATTAACATGAACAAACTGGAATCTGTCCGACAGATAAGATTTAAACCAGCCTAATGCTTTTCCCTTAATCCCTACAGTATGCTCAAGTCTTTGTAGGAGAATATTGTGATCAACTGTATCAAATGCAGCACTGAGATCTAACAGGACAAGTATACACACAAGTCCATTATCTGAGGCCATGAGAATGTCATTAGTGACCTTCACCAGAGCTGTTTCAGTGCTATGATGAGCTCTAAAGCCTGACTGAAACTCCTCAAGTTGGTCATTACTTTGTAATGTTCACATTGTTGATTAGCAACTACTTTCTCAAGAAACCATCTCTTGATCAAGATGAGTTTGTAAATTACAGACCTATATCTAATCTTTTTTTCTTATCTAAAATTCTTAAGTAAAGGTTTCATAACAGCTACTTTGAAAGCCTGTGGTACATATCCATTTACCAAGGATAGATTAATCATGTCTAAAATAGGACCACTGATCAGAGGGAATACCTCCTTAAACAACTTGTTTGGGATTGGGTCTAACATACAGGTAGAAGGTTTAGATGAAGCTAAAATTTTAGATAGCTCAGAAAGCTCTACTGCTTTTAAACAGTTCAGACACTGCGCAGGTTCTAAAGATTCCTCCAATGCTGCCTCACTTACTGAGGAAGAGGTAATCATGTTTGGGAGGATGCCAATTATTTTATTTTTAATGGAATCAATTTTATTTATGAAGAATCCCATAAAATCATTACTGCTAAGAGCTAAGGGAATGGATGGATCAACAGAGCTATGACTCTGTGTAAGTTTGGCAACTGTACTGAAGAGAAATCTAGGATTATTCTTATTCTCCTCAATTAATGATGAAAAATATGCTGCTCTAACTCTGCGAAGGGTCTTGTTATACAACAATAGACTGTCCCTCCAGATTATGTAGGATTCCTCTTTGGTGTGTAGAGCGCCATTTTCTCTGCAATTTCCTAACATTGTGCTTCAAGGAACGCAGCTCTGAATTAAACCAAGGAGCCAGCTTCCTTTGAATAATCACCTTCTATTTCAAGGGAGCTACATTGTCTAATGCAGAACGCAATGACGAAGTCATACCGTTTACAAAGACATCTATTTGTGAATTGGAAGAAACAACATTGCTGCTATCTGCAGGGTATTTCTGCAATACTGATCATATTAAGAGGGGGACAGACTTTTTAAAGTTTGATGCAGCATTGTCCGATAAAGATCTACTATAATGGAACCCTCTTTTGGGGGTGGAGAACTCAGTTAGATTAAACTCAAATGTTATTAAAAAATGATCAGATAGGACAGGGATGTGAGGAAATACTGTTAATTCTTCACAATCAATGCCATATGTCAGCACAAGGTCTAAAGTATGGAGCCAAGAGTGCGTCGGTTTATGCACATTTTGAGCAAAACCAATTGAATCTAGGATAGTTTTAAAGGCTACACTAAGGTTATCACATTCTGTGTCAACATGGATGTTAAAATCACCCACTATAATAACCTTATCAGTATTTAACACTAAATCAGATAAGAAATCTGACAACTCATCCAAAAACTGAGTGTAAGGGCCTGGTGGACGATACAAAACAACAAACAGAAGAGGTTTTATTGCTTTGCACTTTGGATAAGGGAAACTGAGGGTTAAATGTTCAAAAGAACTGTAGTTATTAATTGGCCTGGGACTAATTAATAAATCAGACTGAAAGATGGTTGCCACTCCTCCTTCTCTTCCCACAGATCTGGGAATGTGGAAATTTGAATAATTGGAGGGAGTTGACTCATTTATATTAACGTAGTCCTCTTGTAGCCAGGTTTCTGTGAGACAAAATAAATCAATCTGTTTATCAGAAGTCAATTCATTAACTAACAAAGTCTTTGGAGGGAGAGACCTTATATTTAATAGACCACATTTAATTGTTTTATTTTTAGGTTCAAGGTGAACCGTATTGATTTTTATTAGGTTTTTATGATTTGTTCCTTTTAGATAAGTTTTTGATCTGTTAAGTTTTGGCCGTGGGAAAGACAACGTCTCAATAGGATAATGGATGGGTAACAGTACCCAAGCTGCAGAGAGGTGTGTTAAACTACGGCTCTGCTTCCTGGTCTGGACCCTGGGTTGTCAGCATTTAGGAGAACTAATAAATCCGGCCAGATTTCTAGAAAAAAGAGCAGCACCATCCAAAGTAGGAAGGATGCCGTCTCTCCGGATCAGACCAGGTTTTCCCCAGAAAGTTCGCCAGTTATCAATGTAGCCCACGTCGTTTTCAGGACACCACCTAGACAACCAGCGGTTGAATGATGACATGCAGCTAAACATGTAATCACTGGTCAGATCAGGCAGGGGACCAGAGAAAATTACGGAGTCCAACATTGCTTTAGCAAACTCACACACCGAAGCAACACCAACTTTAGTGACCTCCGATCGGCGTGACCGGGTGTCATTACCGCCAGCGTGAATAACAATCTTACTGTATTTACGCTTATCCTTAGCCAGCAGTTTCAGGTAAGATTCTATGTCACCCGTTCTGGCCCCTGGCAGGCATTTAACTATGGTCCCTGGTGTCTCTAGTGCCAGGTTTCAGACTATTGAGCTCCCAATCACCAGGATCAGCTTCTCAGCGGGTGTGTCGCTGAGTGGGGGAAATTTGTTAGAAACGCAGATGGGTTGGTGGTGAACTGGGGGCTGAAATCTAGAGCTATGCTTCCTACGAACCGTCACCCAGCCAGCCTGCTTACCCGGCTGCTCGGGTGCTTCTGGAGGACCACTAAGTGAAGTAACGCTAGGTCTATGTGGCTTCGCGCTAGCAAAGTGGCGGCTATCAGCTGGTTTTACCATAGTACGGAGCCGGGTCTCTAATTCTGACACCCTCGCCTCCAAAGCTACAAAAACACTACATTTATTACAAGTACCATTATCACTAAAGGAGGCAGAGGAATAGCTAAACATCTGACACAGAGAGCAGGAGATAAGGGGAGACTTAGTCAGAGACGGAGAAGCTGAAGTAATAGTAGGAGAGGAAGCCATTGTGGAGCTAAAGCAAGGCTAGGCTAAAGCTAGGGTAGCGCCCTTCTACCACGCCAAGAGAGCAAACCGTGAAACACGAGGAGTTCCCAAGCGTGATGTGCAGCAACAGAAAATGTTTTAAAAGTGCTTATGTGTTAGAAACAGATGTTACAGCAAAGAGATTAAAGATAAAAGCGAGAGAATCTGGAGTAACAAACTGTTGCTCACGTAGTGAAAACAGGAAGTGACACAATACGCCTTACCGCAAACAGGAAGTGACGTCAGCCAATTTGTGCAGTCATGCAATATGCATGACTGCACAAACACTCCCAGAGTCACTAAAGCGTGTGCAAATAGCCATCGGCATCTGAGAGACATGATAAATGATTCTTGAGCCGATCAGAACCCATAAAACATTTAGCACATTTGTAAACAGTTATCGAGTCTGTTGTGAGCAGCAGAGTATAAAGTCTAACAGCAGCCGGGATGAAGGACCTGCAGAAACGCTCCTTAGAGGATTTGGGATGCAGCAGCCTGTCACTGAAAGAGCTCTCCAGCTCTGCAATAGCTCCATGCATGGAGCGGGAGACGTCCATCAGTGATGTGATTTTTCTTACCGTCCTTTTGTCTCCCACCACCTGCACTGGGTCTAGAGGCCATCCCAGGACAGAGCTGGCCCTCCTAGTTAGCTCATACAGCCGCTTCCTCTCAGCTAGAGATAAGCTGCTGCTCCAACAGACCATAGAAGTTGGCTGACGCCCACACAGTGTCAAAAAATGTGTTCAGGAGCATACCCTGCACTCCAAAAGATATCAGCCTCCTCAGCAGGTGACCCTTTCTATAAAGCGCATCAGTGTTGTGACTCCAGTCCAGTTTAGTGTTCTGGTGAACATTAAACATTCTGTCTAAGAATTGTTGAACATAAAAAAGTTATTCAAAATGTTTTCCTACTCATTTCTATCATAAGTGGCCAGGACATGTTTATATCAGGAACAGAAGTGATGTTGTACTGTGTTTGTGAGATAGCAGTTGCCGTATAACATAGTGATGCTGCTTTAGTGTTTGCTGTTATTCCTCTGACTTTGTTTTGAACACCTCTCTATAGGGTAGTTCATTGTTGTTGTTTTGATGCGGGTTTTTCGTGCATGCGCGCCGGACTGGTAGGCAAAAGGCGAACACAATGGCGGACGCAAACAGAGAAACCGACGAGTTCTCCACATATTTTTCTTCTTTAGATAACGTATCACAAGATCTTTTTAAGAGTAAGTTGATGGTATCAGATTGCCAGATCCACACATCCGCGTCTCAGCAGAGAGGAAGACCCGCCCGGTAGGTTAAAAAAAAACATTGTTTACTACGTATTATTTAGGTGTTTTTGTCTTGTTAAAATGGGTGGGGGTGTCGGCGACATTGCAGCGTAAACACAGAAGTACTAGCGCCCGTGAACGGTCGGATGGGAGGTGGCGATCGCTACACGGGCCGGAGAAGCGGCAGCAGCAGCCGCCGCTGTCTGGAGCAGCAGGAAGCGGCTGCTGCTGCTCCAGACAGCGGCGGCTGCTGCCGCTTCTCCGGCCCGTGTAGCGATCACCACCTCCCCTCCGCCGCAATTTAAGTAGAACAATGACTAGAGCAGAATTAAGTTGTATTTATCGGAGATGAAGTGTAGACTGCAAATTCTGTCGTAGTATGATGGCTCCCCCAGTCCATTGGGAGTGTCTGCCTGCGCTCTTTTCATTGAAAATATCCATTTCTTTCTTCGTCCTTCGGTAAACGACAGAAACGTACATCCAACGATTTGGAATGCCTCTCTGTGCAACCGGGAGCACAACAAGTCGTAGGCATTGTTTAGATTCCAAAAATAAACAAACTAAAAGCATGCTCTAAATCACCTGTTTGGTCATGTAGTAGATGAGAACAGTTCTGTTTTTTGCCTACCCGCGGGACCCGGATGTAGCGCTGACGTCACGCGTGAACTACCCTATAGTGACAATTTTTAACCTGGAGTCTTTTTTTCCTCAGTAGCAAAAACTAAAAGGTTTTGTGACCATTTCCTGGTGGTGCTTAGTTATGGTTCGTTACTAACTACCTAGTTCCCGGTCAGGGCTGCTTCAAGCTAAAATATCAGTCCATTCTGGTCACCAGCCGATGTGTCAGTACTTTGCTAGAATGAATAGACTGACTCCAAACGGGTTAGAGGTGAACACTAAACCACCTGTAAATGAATTTTAGAAAAAAATATTTTAGAACAAAAATATTTTCACCAAAAATATTTGTAGAACAATCCTGTTGGGGTAGTAGCATGAATGAAAATATAATTCATCAACAGTTTGGTACCGTCATTCAAGTGTTATCCATGAGCTTCAGGAGAAGCTCTCCCAGCTGAATGTGCCCGACTCCACCTGCAGGTGGATCACAGACTTCCTGTCTGACAGGAAGCAGCACGTAAAGCTGGAAAAACATGACTCTGACTCACAGCTCATCAGCACTGGTTCCCCCCAGGGCTGTGTTCTTTCTCCTCTGCTCTTCTCCCTGTACACCAACAGCTGCACCTCCAGTCACCAGTCTGTCAAGCTCCTGAGGTTCGCGGACGACACCACTCTCATCGGACTCATCTCTGATGGTGACTAATCCGCCTACAGGTGGGAGGCTGACAATCTGGTGACCTGGTGCAGGGAGAACAACCTGGAGCTCAACGCTGTAAAAACAGTGGAGATGGTTGTGGACTTCAGGAAGAACTCAGCCCCAGCTACCCCCATCACCCTCTGTGACTCCACCATTGACACTGTGGAGTCTTTCCGCTTCCTGGGAACTGTCATCTCCCAGGATCTAAAGTGGGAGCTGAACATCAACTCCCTCACCAAAAAAGCCCAGCAGAGGATGTACTTCCTGCGGCAGCTGAAGAAATTCAACCTGCCAAGGACAATGATGGTGCAGTTCTACTCCTCCATCATTGAGTCCATCCTCACCTCCTCCATCACCATCTGGTACGCTGGTGCCACCGCTATGGACAAGAGCAGACTGCAGCATGTCATCAGGTCTGCAGAGAAGGTGATTGGCTGCAATCTTCCGTCTCTCCAGGACCTGTACGCCTCCAGGACTCTGAGGCGTGCAGGGAAGATTGTGGCTGATCCCTCGCACCCCAGTCATGGACTATTTCAGACACTTCCCTCTGGCAGGAGGCTGCGGTCCATCAGGACCAGAACCTCACGCCACAAGAACAGCTTTTTCCCATCTGCTACCGGTCTTATGAACAAGGCCAAGAGCCGCCTGTGACTCTGGACACTGTCTCTCTCCCCCGTTCAGGACTTACAAGCTTCTGCGTTACATTAACGCACAGTCTACTGAATGCATATTACTTCTGTATATATATTGATTTTATCCCATTTTACTTAATTTTATTGTATTCTTATTTCTGTCTGCACCATCATCACCAACTCAAATTCCTTGTATGTGCAAACCTACTTGCCGATTAAACTTGATTCTGATTCTAATTCTGAATAAGGCTTTTCTATAAAAACAGAACTGGTTGGTAGCCATCCACTAGAGCACTACAGCATAAAGTAGAATCCATTCACTTCTATTTTCCACACACACATACAAAATGGGAACGTAGTTTACCGCAGTTGTTGCTTGACTGTAGTATGATTGATTCCAGGTATGATGAATGCATCAAAGCACTATAGCTGATACTTGAAACAAGCATGTCTAGTCCTGACCTGCTCTCAGACGGGCCCTGTCTATGTCACATTGAATATTACATATCTGAGGGGGTGCGAAGCATGTAGTACGCCACTACACTCCAGTCACCACAGGCTTAAACAACTCAAGTTGTCACTCAGTGAATAATGTAGCAGTGAGGCAAACTCTGGGTTGGTATGTGCATGGGGAGTAGGTTCAGAGGTCAGCCAGGAACTCAGAGGTGGATGTTTTTCTCACTAATTTTGAGACAGAAATGTTTGTCTTTGGAATTATTCCTCTTTGCGATGAATGTAGTCACAAACCAAACAGAGCTGTTTGTTTGTATAAAAGCAAACACCCTAAAGGTACACCCTGAAGGTACACAGAGTGAAGTTGTGGGCTTTGGTGAAGGAGTGCCCTCTGTTTGTTCTTTATGAGCGTTAATTGTGTCTACCAGTTTGTAGACGAATGGAAATGTGACCTGAGGAGTTTAATCCTTCTGCTCAAAATCTTCAGAGGTGATGGTCTTGCCGTTTAGGGAGTCCTCCCCAACCAGGCGCCGTTAAGACATCACTGGGTTTGTTGGTGAGCAGTTGTAGGTATCCGACTTCTATGGATCACCAAGTGTCCAAAATGAAATAAATAAATAAAATATTATAAAATAATGAGCTACTCAAATTAATAAGATCTGCATATTTAAAGTTACAATGAAATTGTGAAATAACTGAATGCTTATAAAATTATCAGCTCATTATGATGCAATATTATTTGCTCTTTAAACATTTGTATTATAATAAAACATTTATTTCACAATAATATTTTTCACAATAATATAAAATTGTTGTTTAGGTATTTTTATTTAATTCCATCAGTTTTTATTTCAAAATGTCATTTTTTAAGTCCTCTTTTATTTCATAATGGAGTTGTCCCCAACGGCCTTTTTATTTCATAATGGCACATTTCAGCAGAATCACTTCACCTGCCAATCAAGAGAAACAGGGTGGGTTTAGCAGTATGTTTGGCTGCTGCTTTACCCAGACCAAAGCAATCCAACACAGAGTTTCAAGTCAGGCTCAAAAGTCCTGATTTAGGGTTGCATCCTTTGAAGGACCAGGTCTTCGTGGGCCAGGTCTTGCAGCAGCCCTTGCGTTAGGGGAACAAACAAGTTGGGGCGAATCAGGCAAGTCCATAACTCTACTAAAAGAAAAAGAAAAAAAAACTGTTTTCCAGAAATAATACTAAATGTCAAATACATATCATTACACAATAGCCTATTGTTGTCCTATAACAGACTGTTTGAACTTATTTAATGCTTAATAAATCACTCTGTCTGTTATGTATTGTCTGGTGAGTATCAGCCTAAGGGATAATATTAGTACAATAGTTGAAAGGGTGATTCGAGCACTGGTGTTCTTTTAGCAGCAAACTCTGCACACAAAAAAAATTATGGAGTACCCTTCAATTAAACTCGAAACCACGGCCACATTTCAAAAGTGACAGCCTGAAGTCCCGCCTTCCTTAATCGGATGTACCGCCTTCCACTTCCGGCTGAAGTCCCGCCTTCCTTAATCGGATGTACCGCCTTCCACTTCCGGCGGAAGTCCCGCCTTCCTTAACCAGATGTCCCGCCTTCCACTTCCGGGGCTGATGTCCCGCCCCCGGAAGTCCCTTCGACCCCGCTTAAATTATTATTGTTTTAAATAATTTTAATTATTATATAAATTATAATTATATATTTATTATTTTTGTTTTGTTTTGTTTTTTTCATTTTAATTATGTAATTCATTTATGCAATATATTGATGGTCAGGAGATGTGTTTTTTGTTTGTTTTTTTCTAGGGTTTCTTATAACCAAATGTTATGATGGAATTTTGTTTGACAACCTTTGTTTTGTCTAAGTGTGTTTTACTCAAAGTCTGAAAAGTCTGTTTCACGGCGCACATTTTTCCGGCACATTCCTCCTTCTTAACCGCTCCATCTATGCTCTATCAGTATGCTGTCTTTTGTCAGATTTTCTTCAAGGATTGAGCTGCATTTAGCTCAAAGTTCCTTTTTGACTGACCAGTTTTCCCCGCATACCTAAAGCCTGCTGTGTGGATAAAACTAAATTCCATAATAATAAACAATTGTTTTTTATTAGCAAAGTGCAGCATTTTCGGGATACAAAATCTCTAAAACCATCGTGTATGGTTTATTATGTATGTTATATTATAAATCAACTAGCTGCTTGGGAGTCAGGGTAGGGAAAAAAGCCTACTCTGTGCTACCAGCACAAACTGAAAACTTAACTGTTCTGGGACTTAGACTGGAAGTGTGTGCTTCGGTGAGAAGAGACTAAGCTTTAGCTTTATGAAAACAAGTACTGCGGCTGGGTTTGATGCCAAACAATGCATTGAAGGTTGTGTTTGTATTAGACAAAATGTGAAAAACCTCCAGAGGTTTTGAATTACTATCTTATTTATTAGCAAATTAAATCTACCGTGTATAATCTTGGTTCTTTGTTTGTTTTTTGGAGCCGAGGATTCCGGCATTTCTGTTTTAGAGAATGGTTTCTGAATCTGTCTTACTGAATAAAACATATAAAGTCTGCTTTTACCATCCTTAAAGCAAACAGTCAGCTTTACTGTGATAACACGTTAAAATTCATTGCGTTTCAATAAAAATGAACAAAAGTAACAAAATATGGTTCTAATTCATCCTTGACTAATTTAAATTTTACCTACTACGTTTCTAAATATAGCCCTCTTTTGCTCAGGATTCCAAAATGTGTATAATCAATAAATCAGTTTTTCTCACTAATCTCTTATTTTGTATCTTAAATGCAGTAACAAAAGCCTGAAATACTTCTACAAAGGAGAAGCTAAAACCATTTTTCTTCTGCTAGTTTTCACACTGTTATTTTTAATAGCTCCCCTTTATTTATATATTGTGGTAAACCCATGGTCTCTTATGGAACAAAATGGATTTAACTATAGGATGTAAGAATGTATATTTATTTTGTGCTTGGATGACATCGAAATGATCTTTTCCTCAATTTTAAACCCGGGGGACGGTAGGAGGAGCCAACATTTCCCGTCATGCATTGCTCCTCATGAACATGCTCAAACCTTTTAAAAAACTGATCTAAATCGGTTAACATGGTTTATTTTGATAATACATTAGAAAACCCCTATATGAAAGAATTATTGCATGTTTTTATGGGTTATTTAGCTTTTTTGAATGTTTTTTGTTTAATTCTATCCGAGACAGTCACTCAGACTCGAGTAGCGTGGGATATACCCTCCTCTTCCCCGATCAAAGCCATTCGCTCTGGTCACTTTCCAGAATGCGTATAAGGCTTTTGCCTTTTTTGATGAGAGGACTATGAAGAATTTGCCAGCCTCTGTGAAAATGGGGGCAGGCATTGATAAATGAAATTTAGGGCAATCTCTTGTTTCTCTGCAATCTGTGGTGGGCTTTGGCTTTGCCGCAGATAGAAACAGCAAGAGTTTGTCTGCACCGTAAAAACTGCGCGGTGGCTGTTCAATGACAATGTATCGTGATTGAAACGCGTCTTTGTTTCTAGTATACCTTTAATATTTGTAACTGCTAACAGCACTTTTCAATTGAACGTCGCCTAAAGTTGTTGAATACATGACATGATGAAACTACACAGAATGATTTTAAGCGTAGTTTAAAAAGTACTTTCAATAATTAAATGGCAGATTTTATAGTGATAACAGTTTATGTAAAATTTCACAAAGTAAAAGCTATACGATATTGTTTCAGGAATTCTTTTCATTAGACTCCATTCTGATCTCAGTTTCAAATTAACAATATAATTTCAGCACACACCTCTTCCAAGAAAAAAGGTAAAAAACAAAAGAGACAATAGTCTCTTGCATCTAGGTCTAAGTAATGCTATAAAATAAATAATTTGGGTGACAGTCGTAAACGATGCTCGTAAACAAAGCAGCGTGTTTTTAACCACTGAAATTAGACGCCTTCAACTACTAGACAACGACTATTAGACAACTTCATACTAACCATCCTAGTATGAACCATACAACTTCGTACTAAAAAAAATAAAATAAAGATTACCCCAAAGGAGATTAAGAATCGGTGGGTTTTTTATAGCATATATGCCATCTCCTTTAAGCGATTCAAACGCTTCATCATCGGCGCAGCATGGGTCCCCGGACGGCGAAAAATTCTCCCCGGAGCTGTACCACCCTCCTTCACCCGCATCCTCGCCGACTTCTGAATCGTTTTCTGCCCTAAGCGACTGCTGGAGCGAAAATATCCTCACGGTGCTAAAGACAAGCACTATCGACTGGTCCAAGCCCCCTGCCGGAGGCGCGAAAGGCGGCCCAGAGGTCTTTGTTTTATGGGATAAGAATTCCGGGCTTCCTGCCATACCACCTCAGACGGCGACCCAGGATGGAGATTCACAAGCCGTGAATCTTCCGGCCTCCCCGGACCCTTCGATGCCTGAGGACACGCAGCTCCCTGACAGCCAAGGAGATCCAACCTCCCTGGCGCTTTCACAGCTGCCCTCAGGCCAAGGAGATCCACCCTCCCCAGATCCTTCTGAGCCCGAGGACACGCAAATCCCCCACAGCCAACTAGATGGTGAGAGCGAGGCCGATGAATACGACGGATGGATCCACTTCGGCTTCATCAGAGCAGTGAAAACAGTGGTGTTTCGTCTTTTGAGCGCTGCAATCGAAAGATACATGCATGGTAAATGTTATGGGTGTAACAATGACCGTCCTAGTCAGAGAGACCATGAATGTTCGGAGCTGCTTCAGAACGGGTTATTTGAACGCAATTACTATGGTGTAATGCGAGTACTTTATAACGCGCGTTTCTTTGATGCCGTTCATCGGTATCTAACCGCTCGCAACATCCACCAAGACAACGACACAGTCAATGCTGTCTTTTACTTTATTACCAGAGGCCAAGTTAATGCCATCCAAATTAAGTGATTGATTGATTTGTGGACTCTGGACCAAAGATTACAACTTCTGTCTTGTTAGAATTTAAGTGCAGGAAATTTAAAGTCATCCAGCTTTTGATGTCATCAAGACATGACTGCGGTCAAAGTAATTGATTGGATTCATCAGGATTTATGGATAAATATAGTTGAGTGTCATCAGCATAACAGTGGAAATTAATCCCATGCTGTCTGATAATTTTGCCAATCGGAAGCATATACACTACCATTCAAAAGTTTGGGGTCACATTGAAATCTCCTTATTTTTTAAGGAAAAGCACTGTACTTTTAAATGAAGATAACTTTAAATTACCCTTAACTTTAAAGAAATACACTCTATACATTGCTAAAGTGGTAAATGACTATTCTAGCTGCAAATGTCTGGTTTTTGGTGCAATATCTACATAGGTGTATAGAGGCCCATTTCCAGCAACTATCACTCCAGTGTTCTAATGGTACAATGTGTTTGGTCATTGGCTCAGAAGGCTAATTGATGATTAGAAAACTCTTGTGCAATCATGTTCACACATCTGAAAACAGTTTAGCTCGTTACAGAAGCTACAAAACTGACCTTCCTTTGAGCAGATTGAGTTTCTTGAGCATCACATTTGTGGGGTCAATTAAACGCTCAAAATGGCCAGTAAAAGAGAACTTTCATCTGAAACTCGACAGTCTATTCTTGTTCTTAGAAATTAAGGCTATTCCATGCGAGAAATTACTAAGAAATTAAAGATTTCCTACAACGGTTTGTACTACTCCCTTCAGAGGACAGCACAAACAGGCTCTAACCAGAGTAGTCAATTGTGTAGGAATTCTAAACCATTCCAAATCTTGTATTGTTTAAGACAACTCTTTCCTCACGTGGGAAATAATGACAGAAAGCAAAACAGAGAGACGACCTCTCCCAATTGTCAAACAATCAATAAACACACTCTTCCCAAATCAAACTTCACAGACGGCAATTTTTGTCATTATCAAGCAGAGAAAGAAAGAGAGCAGTATAAAAAAAACATTTACATTTACCCCCTGTCTTTCTCCGTATCTGTGTGTCCCGGCGCAAAGTGGCCAGCTTGCACCGAAGGCCCTGCCGTCTGGGGAAGAGGATCTCCCTTTTTTTTTCCAAAAATCACGTCGAAAGGTCACCAATTTGTGGGAGATTTTTAACTATTAAACTATATAAAAGAATGATGACACGGGAAACGAGGTCCTTCTGCTTGCCAACTGGGAACCCATTTATTTCAGGCTTTACCTCTCAGCACGTACGAACGGGTGTGAGCTAGGGTTCTGATTACAACATAGTGTACATGCATTTTATATCCCACAGATGGGTGTGTGTTACAAATAAGATTCTACGTGCATCCATTGGTCCACGTGCTTCCAGCCTCCTTTGGCAGACATTGGTCTTATTTCTGGGAACAGCTCCACAAACGTTGAAAAACAGACAACCTTATCTTGTCAGTTGACCTCTGTTTGGGTCACACAGGATGTCATGTCCTGGTCGTATTCTGTACTCCCTTCGCCTCGCTTTCAGGACAAACAGACTTCAGATGTTTTCCAACCCCCTGCAGTGGGAGGCCGCGTTGTACAACTGAGCAAGAAGATAAGTACATTAGAGTCTCTAGTTTGAGAAACAGACGCCTCACAGGTCCCCAACTGGCATCTTCATTAAATAGTACCCACAAAACACCAGTGTCAACATCTACAGTGAAGAGGCAGCTGCAGGATTCTGGGCTTCAGGGCAGAGTGGCAAAGAAAAAGCCATATCTGAGACTGGCCAATAAAAGAAAAAGAGGTTAAGATTGGCAAAAGAACACAGACATTGGACAGAGGAAGACTGGAAAAAAGTGTTGTGGACGGATGAATCCAAGTTTGAGGTGTTTGGATCACAAAGAAGAACGCTTGTGAGACGCAGAACAAATAAAAAGATGCTGGAAGAATGCCTGATACCATCTGTTAAGCATGGTGGAGGTAATGTGATGGTCTGGGGTTGCTTTGGTGCTGGTAAGGTGGGAGATTTGTACAGGGTAAAAGGGATTCTGAATAAGGAAGGCTATCACTCCATTTTGCAACGCCATGCCATACCCAGTGGATAGAGCTTGATTGGAGCCAATTTCATCCTACGACAGGACAATGGCCCTAAACATACCTCAAAATTGTGCAAGAACTATTTAGAGCAGAAGCAGGCAGCTGGTATTCTATCGGTAATGGAGTGGCCAGCATAGTCCCCAGATCTGAACCCCATTGAGCTGTTGTGGGAGCAGCTTGACCGTATGGTACGCAAGTGCCCATCCAACCAATCCAACTTGTGGGAGCTGCTTCTTGAAGCGTGGGGTGCAATTTCTCCAGATTACCTCAACAAATTAACAGCTAGAATGCCAAAGGTCTGCAATGCTTTAATTGCTGCAAATGGAGGATTCTTTGACGAACGCAAAGTTTGATGTAACAAACAATCTTATTTCAAATACAAATCCTCAAACCTTTTAAAAATTGGATGTACACCATCGGTACACATAATTTATTTTGATAATACATTAGAAAACCCCTATATGAAAGAGTTATGGCATGTTTTTATGGGTTTAAGTTTTTTAAAAGATTTGAGGATGCTCATGAGGAGCAATGCATGATGGGAAATTTCAGCTCCCACCACCCCACCCCTCGCGTCTTTTTGTGGTTTAGAACTGAGGAAAAGATAATTTTGATGTCATCCAAGCACAAAATAAATCTAGCTAACATAAATAAGACAAGATGTACTTTATTGATCTGACAAATGGGGAATTATTGAGCAGCAGTATAACATATAGAAATCAAACTAAATATAAGACCTAAAAATATGAAGTGGTATACATTCTTACATCCTATAGTTAAATCCATTTTGTTCCATAAGAGACTATGGGTTTACCACAATATATTAATAAAGGTTTTTTGGGTGTAATAGTGTGAAACTTAGAAGAATATCAGAACAATTAGCATAAAAGTAATGGTCTGACATTTTAGCTGCTCCTTTGTAGAAATATTTCAGGCTTTTGTTTTCTTACATTGTTACTGTATTTAAGATACAAAATTAGAGATTAATGAGAAAAACTGATTTATTGATTATACACATTTTGGAATCCTGAGCAAAAGAGGGCAATATTTAGAAACGTAGTGGGTAATGGTTAAATTAGTCAGGATTTGATGAATTACAACCATATTGTTACAGTTAACAATATGAGATCTTATAGCACTGAAACAGCTCTGGCGAAGGCCACTAATGATATTCTCATGGCCTCAGATAATGGACTTGTGTCTATATTTGTCCTGTTAGATCTCAGTGCTGCATTTGACACAGTTGATCACAATATTCTCCCTGTCAGGTCTAAATGCCTAAAACATCATACAACACAGGGAAATAAAGGCACAAAGACAATTAGTTTGGTTTGGCTCGCGAGGAGAGTAGGAAGAGACCGCACAGTTACAATCTCCAACCCACTCTGCCGGTCTCAGCGTTCTCCTCGGGTTTTATTAAGTTTGGGGCGTTTCCCTAGTTACAGAACTGAGGCTGTACTGAAGGGTGGGGGAACAGGTAGTTTACAGCCTCAGTTGTCAACAAAGATACACAGCTGAGTAATCACGTTCAGTCAGCACATAATCTTGTAGCTGAGTCTTCTTGTTTCAGGAAGGGAAGAAACAGAGTGTATTCTGTTTCTTCGCACAGACATGATTAAGCTATCATGTGAGTAATATGATTATATCAGAAGCTTACATTACTACATCATAACAAGATAAATCGGTTAATGAAGTATAAATATTAATCCCAACACTCCTACAAAGACTTGTAATGATTCTAGCTCAGTTTTCCGCCTGATCACCTCCTCCCCACTGATCACCGTCACCTGCAACTAATTCCCTGCTCTAATTACTCCTGTTCAGCCCATCCCTATATAAGCACTCCTCTTTCAGTTTGTCTTTGCTGGTTTGTCTGATCTCCAAGACTCTGCACTCCCTCAATCACCAGATGTCCAGCTTCCCTCACGCTCTCCAGCCTGTGCACTCCTCGCCAGCCAGTCTGCTACCTCACGCCATCCCAGGTTAGTGGATCTTGCCTCCCACTCACCTCTTTACTTTGTGTTCCAGTCTTCCCTCCTGTCTCGATCCACCAGCACGTCCTGGCTTTCACCCTGACGCACCACAGCCACAGTCCTCCTTCACATCCTGGTCCCTGTTCCGACGCACCACCTGTCCCACTTCGTCAGCACGCTTTGGACCCAGCTCCGGAGCTCATCAGGCTCGTTCTGTCAGTGCTCCTGCGTCCCATCTGCGGTGGCCCTGAGGACCACCGTACCCGTCTGCCTGCTTAACCTCCACCATCTCCAGTCTTCTTCAGCCCGGTCCTGATCCATCCAACCTTCTTTGTGGCAATAAAAGCTCCTAAATATCCGGCTCTGTGTGTGGTTTAAATTCGGGCTCAGACCCCGGTCATTACAAGACTTGAGCATACTGTAGGGATTTAGGGGAAAGAATTAGGCTGGTTTATATCTTATCTGTTGGACAGATTCTAGTTTGTTCATGTTGATAATAAATCTTCTTTAAACTCTAGGGTCACTTGTGGAGTACCACAGGGTTCAGTCCTTGGACCAATTCTCTTTACTATATATATGCTTCCGATTGGCAAAATTATCAGACAGCATGGGATTAATTTCCACTGTTATGCTGATGACACTCAGCTATATTTATCCATAAATCCTGATGAATCCAATCAATTACTTTGACTGCAGTCATGTCTTGATGACATCAAAAGCTGGATGCACCTAAATTCTGACAAGACAGAAGTTGTAATCTTTGGTCCAGAGTCCACAAATAAACTTCTTAATCAATCACTTAATCTGGATGGCATTAACTTGGCCTCTGGTAATAAAGTGAAAAATCTGTTATTTTTTGTTATTTTTTACCAAGACACGTCATTTAAATCCCATATTAAACAGATTTTCCAGAGTTTCCTTTTTCACCTCAGGAATATCGCCAAAATTAGAAACATTCTGTCCAGGGGTGATGCTGAAAAACTAGTCCATGCATTTGTTATCTTAAGGCTGGACTATTCACATTTTTTTCTGCTTGAAACTGTTTCAGAGGCCTGGTGACAAACACTCTATTTCTAGAAAATCTTATTCTTGCGGGTTTATGCAAAGAATAAGCATCTTGTTCCGATAAAAAGTCTCAAACCTTTTTAACTGGTACCTTCTTATCAGTTTCACTTTCCATAGCTCTGTGTAATCTATCTACTCCGCCGAAAGAACCAGGGTGAACAGGTGTGTAATATACCCGTTTCATTAACATTTCTTCAGCCATACCTTCCCACACATGTAGTGATGCTAAATGAAGGAAAAGACGCTTGTAATTGTTTTTTTTATAACATAATCACAAAAGAAATTACATTCATTTATTATACCACAAACTAATTGTAAAAAAAATAATTTTGTATATACAAAAGATGTAAAAAAAAAAACAGATACATTGAAAAGACATTCTTTTAATACGGTGTCACAAACTAATTGCAGAAAACACTCATTTTGTTATATCACAACCTAATTGTAAAAAACACTATAATTTCATATGAAGAAGGACATTCTTTTAATACGTTGTCACAAACTAATTTAAAATATAAAGAGAAGGACAAGAGAAAACATTCATGCTTTGGTTTCAACACCCCCGCCAGTACTGCGTGATGGCTTCAAGTTGATCTTTTAATTGATAGTTTTCTTCAACCAGCTGATCATACCCGTCAACGATTGCATGAAATAACTGCTTGGCCATTGTCAATTCGTACAGACAGGCCTGTACGACAGTATTGACTGTGATGTTCTCTTGGTGGATGTTGCGAGCGGTTACATATCGTTGAACGGCATTGAAGAAACGCACATTATAAAGTACTCGCATTACACCATAGTAATTGCGTTCAAATAACCCGTTCTGAAGCAGCTCCGAACATTCATGGTCTCTCTGACTAGGACGGTCATTGTTACACCCATAGCATTTACCTTGCATGTATTTTTCGATCGCAGCGCTCAAAAGACAAAACACCATGGTTTTCACTGCTCTGATGAAGCTGAAGCGGATCCATCCGTCGTATTCATCGGCCTCGCTCTCACCATCTGGTTGGCTGTGGGGAATTTGCGTGTCCTCTGGCTCAGAAGGATCTGGGGAGGGTGGATCTCCTTGGCCTGAGGGTAGCTGTGAAAGCACCGGGGAGGTTGGATCTCCTTGGCTGTCAGGGAGCTGCGTGTCCTCAGGCATCGAAGGGTCTGGGGAAGCCAGAAGATTCACAGCTTGTGAATCTCCGTCTTGGGTCGCCGTCTGAGGTGGTATGGCAGGAAGCCCGGAATTCTTATCCCATAAAACAAAGTCCTCTGGGCCCCCTTTCGCGCCTCCGGCAGGGGGCTTGGACCAGTCGATAGTTTTTCTCTTTAGCGCCGTGAGGATATTTTTACTCCAGCAGTCGCTTAGGGCAGAAAACGATTTAGAAGTCGGTGAGGATGTGGGTGAAGGAGGGTGGTACAGCTCCGGGGAGAATTTTTCGCGAGCGCTTTCTTGACCCCCAAAATGTCTTTCCAGTTGCGACAGTCGCGAAACAGCGTTGAAATCCGATCCGATATCCCGATCGTCTTATCACGCCAGGCATCAAAGGGGATTGCCAACAATGTCCTGAACACACCACAGTCAGAGGTGTCAAATAGGTCAGGGTGTGTGTGTCACTTTATGGCATATATGCTATAAAAAATCCACCGATTCTTAATCCTTTGGGGTAATCTTTTTTCTTTTTTTTTTTAGTACGAAGTTGTATGGTTCATACTAGGATGGTTAGTATGAAGTTGTCTAATAGTTGTTGTCTAGTAGTTGAAGGCGTCTAATTTCAGTGGTTAAAAATACGCTGCTTTGTTTACGAGCATCGTTTACGACTGTCACCCAAATTATTTATTTTATAGCATTACTTAGAGCTAGATGCAAGAGACTATTGTCTCTTTTGTTTTTTACCTTTTTTCTTGGAAGAGGTGTGTGCTGAAATTATATTGTTCATTTGAAACTGAGATCAGAATGGAGTCTAATGAAAAGAATTCCTGAAACAATATCGTATAGCTTTTACTTTATGTGAAATTTTACATAAACGGTTATCACTATAAAATCTGCCATCTAATTATTGAAAGTACTTTTTAAACTACGCTTAAAATCATTTTGTATAGTTTCATTATGTCATGTATTCAACAACTTCAGGTGACGTTCAATTGAAAAGTGCTGTTAGCAGTTACAAATATTAAAGGTATACTAGAAACAAAGACGCGTTTCAACCACGATACATTGTCATTGAACAGCCACTGCCCCGTTTTCATGGGGCAGACAAACTTGCTGTTTCTATCTGCGGCAAAGCCAAAGCCCACCACAGATTGCAGAGAAACAAGAGATTACCCTAAATTTAATTTATCAATGTCTGGAATCCTGAGCAAAAGAGGGCTATATTTAGAAACGTAGTAGGTAAAATTTTAATTGGTCATGGATAAATTAGAACCATATTGTGTTACTTTTGTTTATTTTTATTGAAACGCAATGAATTTTAACGTGTTATCACAGTAAAGCTGACTGCTTGCTTTAAGGATGGTAAAAGCAGACTTTATATGTTTTATTCAGTAAGACAGATTCAGAAACTATTCTCTAAAACAGAAATGCCGGAATCCTCGGCTCCAAAAAACAAACAAAGAACCAAGTTTATACACAGGTAGATTTAATTTACTAATAAATAAAATAGTATTCAAAACCTCTGGAGGTTTTTCACATTTTGTCATGTTACAAACACAACCTTCAGTGCATTGTTTGGCATCAAACCCAGCCGCAGTGCTTGTTTTCAAAAAGCTAAAGCTTAGTCTCTTCTGACCGAAGCACACACTTCCAGTCTAAGTCCCAGAACAGTTAAGTTTTCAGTTTGTGATGATAGCACAGAGTAGGCTTTTTTTTCTTCCTACCCTGACTCCCAAGCAGCTAGTTGATTTATAATATAACATACATAATATACACAATGGTTTTACAGATTTTGTATACTGAAAATGCTGCACTTTGCTAATAAAAAAACAATTGTTTATTATTATGGAATTTAGTTTTATCCACACTGCAGGCTTTAGGTATACGGGGAAACTGGTTAGAGTCAAAAAGGGACTTTGAGCTAAATGCAGCGCAATCCTTGAAGAAAATCTGACAAAAGACAGCATACTGATAGAGCCAAGATGAAGCGGTTTTACCTATGTTAGACCATTCATACAAACAGTAACTTAAACCATTTTTTAAAAATGCTGTTTAAGATTAAATAAGAGTTATTTTCTTTGGTGTTCTAATGTATTGAGTGACGAATGTGCCGTAATGGAGACTTGCTCTATGGAAGGAGGAATGTGCGGGAAAAATGTGTGGCGTGAAACAGACCTTTCAGACTTTGAGTAAAACACACTTAGATAAAACAAAGGTTGTCAAACAAAATTCCATCAAAACGTTTAGTTATAAGAAACCCTAGAAAAAAAAAACACATCTCCTGACCATCGCGATATTGCATAAATGAATTACATAATTAAAATGAGGGGAAAAAACAATAATAATAAATATATAATTATAATTGATATAATAATTAAAATGATTTAAAACAATAATAATTTAAGCAGGGTCGAAGGGTATGACTTCCGGGGGCGGGACATCAGCCACGGAAGTGGAAGGCAGGACATCCGGTTAAGGAAGGCAGGACTTCCGCCGGAAGTGGAAGGCGGGACCTCCGGGTGTCAGTTTTGAAATATGGGCGTGGTTTCAAGTTTGATTGAAGGGTACTCCATAATTCTTTCACACATATAGAATAAAGGAGTAACAACTTCTCTTCAAGTTCAAGAACTTATTAACAGAAAAAAATTTACATCCAGAGAACATCACTATAGAATGCTGTTTATCTGAATTAACAGTATATTTCAATGAACAAATCATATCTACTGGGCAAATGAAACTTAACTAAAACTACTAAGCAAAATTAAGATAAAAAAGAAGCTAAGGAACCATGTACACACAAAAGAAACAAAAGGACAAAATAAAATATTTGATCATCATCAGAATGATTCAGTGAATCCTGGTTCAAAAGTCAGAAGTCAAAGAACCAAAGTTCACCTTAAAGAATGTGGAATGAGGTTCATTTAGCTACATGCGGCTCTTTGATGCCTCTGATGCGGCTCAGCTGTTGAAAACAATTATGTCACAGAGCTGTGTCCTCATGCAGGCAGTCGTCAATGCTAGCTGACGAACACTCCTCACCAGTTGCTGGCAGTAATGCGCACTAAAAAGATGTTTGCCAACTGCCAATAAACTCAAGAAGAAGAAATAATGCTTGCGAGTGGCTGCAGAGAGAAATAAGCAGAGAAGGCAGCATAGTCAGATGCTGTTTTTTTGTAGTAAATTCTACAAATGACAAGGGGACCACGGTGACAAGGGACCTAAAATAACATGGAGTCATTGATGAGGGTGAAGAGAGCTAAACAGCAAAGTAAGAGTCGTTTCTATATCTGACGTTTGTTCATTTTCAAAGTGAGGAAAACTGGACTGCGCTTGGCTCAAGGCTGTGAGCGGAGTCCTGCGCAACTGAAGTCGAGCTTCAGGTGCCGGTTGAAGTCTGATAGCTCGTCTAATGCAGTTGTTAGCTGGTTAATGACAGGAGCTCGTTTATGTGCGTAACTTTCCTGGATGTGATTAAAATGTGTTCAGATTAAAAAGAAAAGTATTCCGAAAGTACCGTTTATATGGGATGAAAATCAAATAATCCAACCATGACGTGCGTTTACTCGCACCAAGCTTTATTCAAAATAAAAACTCTGACATTAGCAGAGTTGATGATTTCCATAAAACAATAGAAGTTTTGTACTTCTACAAAAAAGAGGCAAAGATGCGTTGGTTCTGCTCCTGGTCCATTGTGTCGCAAAAAAATGTGTTATATGCAGTGTGATTTAATTTAAAATTTCAAAAGGGTTTTATGGCTCCCAGTGTTTTCTTTACTGTGTGAAACGGGTCCAAATGGCTCTTTGAGTGGTAAAGGTTGCCGACCCCTGAGCAAAACGAAACAAACCTTATGTTTGAAACGAATCGTAGTTGCGTGGTAGCCCGAATGAAGCTAACAGCATTATCCTAGCAGACATTCTGTGCTAACTTTAAAAGGCTTCAGCTCAATTTTGGTCGTAATGAGCGCACTGGAATACACAAACATCATTATCCCATCGGTGTATAAAAACCTTATGGAGATAAAGTTTGATATAACTGTAAAAACACACTCGATCCACATCAGCAATGCTTGGTTTCAAATTGCTAACGGGAGCTATGTCTGTTAGTTCCACGTGTTTTGAAAACACAGTGAAAACATATTAAGTAAACCGTTCTAAATAAACCATCTAACTTTCCCTGTTAATTTCTCTGCCAAACCTGTCGGTGACTCCCTGTCAGTTCGGTTCACTTTGGGGCATCCAGTTGGAAGCAGTTGAAGCATGGAGGGGGAAGGCTGGTTGGCTGAAACGGCTATGCAGCTGTTAGAAGGAAGCCTAGGGTCCTAGGCCTTTAAAAACACAGCACTGCATGGCTGCAACATGTGTGCGTTCGGGGCGATGGAAAGGAAGACCTCTGCACCTCGACCTCCCTGGTGTAGTTGGTCTTGTGGGGTCTGTGTCGGTTGCAGCGGGCAACTATAGATCAGCCCCTCCTCTCAGCTTGGCCTGGCCGCAGAAGGAAGACCGCTCCACGCCATCTCAAGTCAGCATTCCTGCAACAGCTGAGAAAAATCACAAGGTTGTTTCAGCATAGATGGATTCTTTACTCCGGTGTCTGGTTACGCCGAAGATGGACTCTAGACTTAACTTCGATCCAGCCGGCAGTACACCAAACCCAGTCCGGTCCTCTGCTCGGCAGAGGCTGATGAGGGTTCCTCCCCAATTCTGCTCCAACGAAACAGCTGGAAAATTGGAGAGATTGTGTGTGAGCAGTAAGCCTTTATATAGTAAGCCCCTTGCTGGGTAGTCTCAAAAGTCCCGATTTTTCCTCATGGCACAACACTATTGCAGGCATATTCTGAGCTTGCGTTTACATGACGCACAATCTTAAAATATTAAATGCATGTTTGCAACAACCAATGACTAAAATAAACAACTTCAAATAACAAAGTGATAATTCTTTTAATATTTTCAGGGCGGTTTTGTGCCCGCGCATCACAGTGGCTGCATTTTATTATTGGGTAGAATGGGGGTGGGGACAGTTCCACCACCCACTAGTTCGGCCTGAAATAACCAACCGGTCGGGAATCCTCCTGAACCATCCTGGCCACCTCGCCCTTTGGTGTGACTGACTATACACTGTAGAGTGGATCCCCCGCAGCACCGTTGCCCGGTCCATTTCAGAGACCCAAAGGTGAACTGGCCCTCCTCATTGCCTTTCCTCATATCATCTACCCTCCAGCCTATCTGCCACTGTGCAGTCTGCAGGGCCGCAGCATCTACTCACAGCAAGCAGGGCGCCTGCAGCTGCAAAGCGCGACAATTCCTCACACAGTGATATGACAGATAATGGGAAACTGCTTTCGGGGCGCAGATTATTTTCTTGTCTTTTTTAACTACTCGTGCTGCCCCCTATGTGTCATTGTGTGACTGAAGTGCCGCCCGGTCAGCTGCCCGGTTCGCCAATGCGGAAAACTACTGTTTGCATTTTTTTTTGAGGGGGCCGTGCATATCATTTGAGTGGGCGACCCCACAGTAACATTACTGGTCTACAAATACGGCCTTCAAAGGATGCAGCCCAGGACACATTCTATAGTAAGCTGTTTATGGAGCTGTCAGGAAAAACTAATCACTTTTTAAGGATCAGCCAATGGGGGCACAGGTCCAGCCCATGGACATTAATTGGCAGGCGAAGTGATTCTGCTGAAAATGTCATTATAAAATAAAAAGGCCTCTGGGAAAAACATCATTATGAAATAAAAACTGCTGGAATTAAATAATGGCCCAATAATAATTTATTTTATTGTGAAAAATATTAATGTGAAACAAATGTTTTATTAATATAAACAGTTTTAAAGAAGAATAAAAAATATTGGCCTGAACACTGCTGGTGAAGTTCTGAAGGGCATGCTTGATGAACAAGTCAATATGAGGCATGAGTTGATGAAACAACTGCAGGAAAATATACAAATCTTCATCAGACAAAATAACTCATAATAGATTACAGGAGGGAAAAAACGGACATTACACCACTAACCATTGGGGGAAAATGTGTGGAGAGGGTAGCTGACTTCCGTTTCCTGGGGGTCCACATTGAGCAGGGCCTCACATGGAACATCAACACCTTGGAGCTGACAAAAAAGGCCCAGCAAAGACTGCACTTTCTGAGGGTTCTCAGGAAGAACAACATCAAGAAGAAACTGCTGGGGTCCTTCTACAAGTGCTTCCTAGAGAGCATACTGACTTACTGTATCTGCGTATGGTATAACAGCAGCACTGCGGCTCAAAGGAAAGCTCTCCAAAGGGTTGTGAATACAGCCCAAAAAATCATTGGCTGCCCTTTCCCCTCACTGGAGGACTTGCACAGCGACCGCTGTCTAAAAAAGGCACAACCCATCACAAAGGACACTTCTCATCCCGGACACTCTCTGTTTACACTGTTGCCTTCAGGCAGACGATACAGAGCAATCAGAACAAGAACCAACTGTTTTAGAGACACTTCTTACCCGACAGCAATAACAAAACTAAATGCAACCAATAATAACCATTAATCATCATGGATGATGTGTGTGTGAGAATGTGCTATTCTTATTTATTAGTTGTTTTTTATTGACAATAAAGATTCATTCATTCAGTCACGTTTTGTGACTAAGAGGGGAGAGGACTCTGGCGTGATGTGTTTGTTGCTTCTCCGCCTAAATGAATGAATGAATTGGTCTTAGTGTTTACTGCACGGTCTGCTGCCCTTGGGTCTCGCTGTGGTTCCGGATGCTGGTTTGTTCGGGGGACTTTGTGCTTGCAGGCATTCTGGTGGCTCTTTGAGACACTGATTCTTCCTTGTTGGCTTGCATGATGTTAAGCTATTTTACTGCGGAGTTGTTGAGTCACAATAACGGTAGCATGTCTGATGGTCCCCTTGATATTTACATCATCAAAAGGCTAGGCCTGTTTCGCCGGCCTCCCTACGTCCACAGAAGCTCCTGGGGAAACCTTATTTTCCATCAAATTGGGTCATCTGTGCCAATCATCTGTTCAGCTGGGCGCCCTGGCGCATGGCGCTTATGTCATTAGAACACTGCGGCTCGTTGGTAGTCCTGGCCACCAAAGAAACATGGAGTAGATATTGAACTTCTCAGGCCAATTCAAGGAAACCTAACTGGGTCTAATCTTAAAGCTGAACTCTTCAATATGCAATCTCTGTCTAATAAAGCATGCTTCATCCATGAGCACATTAAGGACAAGGATGTGGATATGATGTGTCTTACAGAGACCTGGCATCAGCCAAACAGTTTTTTTGCTCTCAACGAAGCCTGCCTATAGCTGGATATGGATATCTGCAGGGGGCTCGGGTCATGGTGGTAGTTTAGCTGTCATTTTTAACTATTATTTGGACTTCTCTCCTGTGTCTCTTCCTGAGCTGCCCTCTTTTGAGTGCAAGGCTTTGTGCTCCAAACCGCCTTATTCAATGACAGTGCTCCTCATTTACAGGTCCCCAAAACCTCATTATTCCCTTTTCTCTGATATGATTGAGACTGCCCACAGCACCTTGTAGGACTCACTGGCACTGCCCTGGAGTGGTTCCGATCCTACTTGACAGACAGATCTTTGTCTCCGTTGGCCAAGCGAAGTCACTGAGTCATTCTGTCCCCTGTGGTGTTCCTCAAGGATGAATTCTCGGTTTTGAAAAGGGGAAAAATAATCCATAACAGTTTCGCATCCCAGATGACATTTTCAGTGTCCCCTAATGTCTGTCATCAGGGCCGTCTCCTACCAGAATCTACATCAGGCCAGCAAGAACACCCTGAGCCAGGGAAGAAAGTGTTTACAACTTGAAATGTGATTGGCCGATCAGAATATTAGTCACAACACATACACTGGTGGTATTGAGACGAAGAAGCAGACTTTTCCCCAAGCAGACAACCACTGTCTCGTGATTGTGGACAGGAATTTCTGTTTGGCTAATTACAAAATGGCACAAATCTTGAGCAGAAAAGGCCTGAATCAAGCTCATTTGACACCATTGTATTACCAAGAAGCCTTGCTCTGATTAGTTAAAAAGATAGTGACATAAAAGGTGTATATTAATAAGCATTTATATATTAACTACTATTTTTTTCTAAGGGTGTGCCAACTTAAAGACCAAGGTTATTACAGCTTTTAGTTATTTTTACTATTTATTCAACAACATGGGATCACAGGAGAACTAAGAAAACCATTGGTTCTTTAAAAAGAATGAGCTCAGGGGCTCATCAATAACCGATCCAGTGAAGACCTGATGCAGGACATGCATGTGACACTCACCGTCTTTCCGTCTGTCAGTTACTGAAATATGCTGATAACAAACAGTTCAATCGTAACATAGATTATTTAGGTGGTCAGTCCTGTGTAGACACAACAACAAAGGATCTAAGAGCAGCCTTTTCTGTTTCCAGCTTCCATCTATCATGTGGTTCTGCCACACGTGCCATGTCACCAGCCCTACCTTTGACCCGCCAGTCCCAATTCTTTAAACCATCAGAACCAAACACTTATCGGGGCTAGGAACACCAACCCGACCTCTCTGTAAATCCAACGCACCAGTGTGTGTGTATGTGTGTGTGTGTTCTTGTACTTGCAGCTGAGTAAGAGCACGTTTTGCTTATTTTACCAGTAAAGCGAGGACTTTGATTCAAAGTGAGGAATCACTTTGTCAGTCCTCACTTTTATTCTGGGCTAGGTGTGAGGTTTAGCACTATGCTGTCAATTAGGTTTAGGTTAGGGTTGGATATAAACCCATATAAGTTAGAGCTAGGGTCAGGGTTAGGCCATAGAAAGGCTTGAAGATGAATGAAAGTCTATGCACATTAAACACGGATGGGTGTATGTGTCACATTATACATGGCAGCAGCTGAGCACCTCTGGGATTTGCTGGGTTTTGGGTTTGAAGGTCTCACACACACACAAGCACACAACAGTGCATTATGTTGGCCAGATATCATGTGTATGTTTGAGAGTGTGTACTGTGCCTGAGTTTGTAATTGCTCTAGAATCCTTCGCCCTGTGTGTGTCAGCTGAAATCCAACACACTGGAACATAAAATCAGCACAGACTGTCTGTTTTAAGGCCCTGCTTGTTCTCTGTATTAATCTCTCTTCCTTGTATTGAGAGATGGAGGAAGATGTCTATACGAAGCGGGGAAACCAACAGGAAATGAGGTAATCCCTGCTGCAGGTCTCAGGGGAAGTGATATAATGGTTGCTGGATCAGCAGGCAGCTCCTCGCTTGTCCTAAGCTTCCTGTGCCTCCCCCTTCTCTCCTTCCTGTATGTGCGGAGCTGCAAATTCTGCAGCGATATCTGAGCTGGACTTGCAGGATGAGCACCAGTTTGATGTCACTGGATCCACTTCCTCTTTAGGTTTCACCTCGGCATTACAACAAATTTCAAGTCTGAACTTTGACTAGGACGTTGCAAAACAGTGATTCTTGACTTTTTCCAGACATTTTGCTATAAGTCGGTGCTTTTTTTTGGATCATTGCCCTGTTGTAGACAGGGTCTGGCTCTCTCAGACGCCACCAACTTGGGCTCCGTTTATGTTCCCACACCAGAGTTAGACCTGTCTGGCCCAAGGCCACTACCCAATCCAAAATACCCAGCTTCTTGATCTGCGAGTAGGTCCAGAAAAGAGCACAAGACATGCTTCTTACACTGACAGACACTCATTCACACACATGTATGCCTGACAGTGTAACTACTGCTAATGGCTGCAAGCCGTTCAGGTCCAGTAACGGCAAAGCAAGCTAAACTGCTGCGTGATAATGGGGAGAAGGAGGACTGAGATTTCCAGGCTCAGGTGCTGTGTCTGCGACATCCATAGAAGGAGGTGAAGCAGCGACATCTCTTTTCATTTTTACTCCTTTTGGCAAATTTTTCCATCCAGATTTAACTGTTTAAAGGTCCCTGTTAGGGCTGGACGATAATTCAATAACAATATATATTGATCGATAGACGTGTGGCGCGATAGGAAAAAACAGGGTCGATAAAACTTTGATATACAGTTTTCCTTCCTTCCTTTCAGCCTGTAGCATCATATTAGTTGATACTACAGTCACTACTTCCTCTCGACCAATCTTAATCGGGGACCCAGGCACGCTGTCACAAAGCGCCACCCTCTCAAACCACAACACAGAGTACGTGAATATGTTGCAGCAAGTAGCAGCGGAGGAAACGGTCCCAAAACGGGGTTTTACTAGTTCGCCAGTCTGACAGAAATAAACCACAGTGATTTGTAAAACTTGCAAGGAACCGGTAAAAACAAAGTCTGGTAACGTAACCAACTTGTTTCATCACGTAAGCCGCTCACACCCGCAGCAGCACAAGCCATTTTAGCCCTGCGGCGTTCTGCGTAATCTTCGGAGAAATCTTACGGAGCTTCTTCCAAAACAAAGCAGGTATAGCAGCTAAACTGGGCTCCCTTCTTTGTGATAAAATGGTATTGGTATATTTATTTTGGTATTTTTACTAGTCACTTCAGTTTATTCTTTGTCAGTATTTAATAACATAACTCAGGTCTAAGTTATTTTTCTTTAAAAAAAAATCTGTTATGGTTAAAAAAGTTGGTTAAATAAAGATTTAATTGTAATTCTGTGTTTGTGTTCTTTATTAAAATTAAATCATTTAGCAATATTATAAAATGTCCAGGCAGAGCTGCACATAAAATATGGTTTTAAATATTTTCAATAATTATCGATATCGGTCAATATGCATTTTTTTATCGATAAACTTTTTTTCTATATCGTCCAGCCCTAGTCCATGTACTCTTTTATTGTTGGCCCTTTCTACACAGTAACATTAAGCTTATTGAAAAAATGCCAGCCGCTAGATAGATGTAAAATAACCATTTTCAATTTTAATTTCTGGTGGGGAAGGAGTTTGAGCTAGTGCACGAGGTTGAGAGGTTCCGACTAGAGATAGTCGGGCTCACCTCGAAGCATGGCTCTGGCTCTGGAACCAGTCTCCTTGAGAGGGGCTGGACATTCTTCCACTCTGGTGTTGCCCCCGGAGCTGGGGTGGGCATACTTGTTGCCCCCCATCTCGGTGCCTGTACGTTGGGGGTTCTCCCCAGTGAACGAGAGGGTGGCCTCCCTCCGCATTCGTGTGGAGGGACGGGTTCTGACTGTTGTTTGCGCCTATGCGCCAAACAGCAGTTCAGATTACCCACCCTTTTTGGAGTCCTTGGAGGGGGTACTGGAGAGTGCCCCTCTGGGGTACTCCCTCGTTTTGCTGGGGGACTTCAACGCTCACGTGGGCAATGATAGTGGGACCTGGAGGGGCGTGGTTGGGAGGAATGGCCCACCTGATCTGAACTGGAGTGGTGTTCTGTTGTTGGACTTCTGTGCTCGTCATGGATTGTCCATCACAAACACCATGTTCAAGCATAAGGGTGTCCACATGTGCTCTTGGCACCAGGACACCCTAGGCCGCAGTTCAATGATTGACTTTGTTGTCATTTCATCTGATCTGCGGCCGCATATCTTGGACACTCGGGTGAAGAGAGGGGTGGAGCTCTCCACCGACCACTACCTGGTGGTGAGTTGGCTCCGATGGTGGGGGAGGAAGCCGGTCAGACCTGGCAGGCCCAAACGTATTGTGAGGGTTTGCTGGGAACGTCTGGAGTCCCCTGTGAGACGGAGCTTTAACTCCCACCTCCGGGAGAACTTTAAACACGTCCCGAGGGAGGCGGGGGACATTGAGTCTGAATGGACCATGTTCCGCGCCTCTATTGCTAAGGCAGCTAGTCGGAGCTGTGGCCGCAAGGTTGTCGGTGCATGTCGCGGCGGCAACCCTCGAACACGCTGGTGGATACCAGCTGTGAGGGAAGCCGTCAAGCTGAAGAAGGAGTCCTACCGGGCTTTTTTGGCCTGTTGGACTCTGGAAGCAGCTGATGTGTACGGCAGTCGAAGCGGCAGGCGGCTCGGCTGGTCGCCGAGGCAAAAATTCGGGCATGGGAAGAGTTCGGAGAGGCCATGGAGAAAGACTTCCGTACAGCTTCGAAGCGATTCTGGTCCACTATCCGCTGTCTCAGGAGGGGGAAGCAGTGCAGTACCAACACTGTTTATAGTGGGGGTGGTGTGCTGCTGACCTCGACTCGGGACATTGTGTTTCAGTGGACGGAATACTTCGAAAACCTCCTTAATCCCACCAACACGTCTTCCATTGCGTAAGCAGAGCCTGAACACTCTGGGTCGGGTTCTCCCATCTCTGGTGCTGAGGTTCCCGAGGTTGTTAAAAAGCTCCTTGGTGGCAAGGCCCCGGGGATGGATGAGATTCGCCCTGAGTACCTTAAGGCTCTGGATGTTCTGGGGCTGTATTGGTTAACGCGGCTCTGCAGCATTGCGTGGACATCGGGTGCAGTTCCCCTGGATTGGCAGACTGGGGTGGTGGTCCCCCTATTTAAAAAGGGGGACCGGAGGGTGTGTTCCAACTACAGAGGAATCACACTCTTAAGCCTCCCTGGTAAGGTCTATTCAGGGGTTCTGGAAAGGAGGGTCCATCGGATAGTCGAATCTCGGATTCAGGAAGAGCAGTGTGGTTTTCGTCCTGGCCGTGGAACACTGGATCAGCTCTACACCCTCAGCAGGATCCTTGAGGGGGCATGGGAGTTTGCTCAACCAGTCTACATGTGTTTTGTGGATCTGGAGAAGGCATTCGACCGTGTCCCCCGAGGGATCCTGTTGGGGGTACTCCGGGAGTATAGAGTACCGGGCCCTTTAATAAGGGCTGTCAGGTCTCTGTATGACCGGTGTCAGAGTCTGGTCCGCGTTGCCGGGAGTAAGTCGGACTCGTTTCCAGTGAGAGTTGGACTCCGCCAAGGTTGCCCTTTGTCACCACTTCTGTTCATAACTTTTATGGACAGAATTTCTAGGCGCAGCCAAGGTGTTGAGGGGATCCGTTTTGGTGGCCTTAGGATTGCGTCTCTGCTATTCGCAGATGACGTGGTCCTATTGGCTTCATCAGGGCGTTATCTACAGATCTCACTGGAGCGGTTCGCAGCCGAGTGCGAAGCGGCCGGGATGAAAATTAGTGCCTCCAAATCCGAGACCATGGCCTTGAACCGGAAAAGGGTAGAGTGCCTCCTCCGGGTTGGGGAGGATGTACTGCCCTAGTGGAGGAGTTCAAGTATCTTGGGATCTTGTTCACGAATGAGGGGAAGATGGAGCGGGAGATCGACAGGCGGATTGGTGCGGCATCTGCTGTGAAGTGGGCGCTGTACCGATCCGTTGTGGTGAATAGAGAGCTGAGCCAAAAGGCAAAGCTCTCGATTTATCGGTCCATCTACGTTCCTACCCTCATCCATGGTCACGAGCTTTGGGTCGTGTCCGAAAGAACGAGATCCCGGATACAAGCGGCCGAAATGAGTTTTCTCCATAGTGTGTCTGGGCTCTCCCTTAGAGATAGGGTGAGGAGCTCAGTCATCCGGGGAGGACTCAGAGTAGAGCCGCTGCTCCTCCATGTCGAGAGGAGCCAGTTAAGGTGGCTCGGGCATCTGGTTAGGATGCCTCCCGGACGCCTCCCTGGTGAGGTGTTCCGGGCACGTCCCACCGGGAGGAGGCCCAGGGGAAGACCCAGGACACGCTGGTGGGCCTATGTCTCCCGGCTGGCCCAAGTGGCTGGGGAGAGGAACGTCTGGGCCTCCCTACTGAAGCTGCTACCCCCGCGACCCGACCCTGGATAAGTGGAAGAAAACGGACGGATGGACAAATTTTAATTTAGGACATACGCACGCCAAACTCCACATATACAAAGCGTTATAGCCGATACAGAATGTTTTGAGACAGAGTACTATTTCTTATTTATTTTATTCACTATTTTGGTAATAATAAAATAAAAAGATTAATAAAAAGTAAAATAGTTATAGTGAGTTTATTTTTAAAATGAAAGCAAAATCTCAAGATACACACATAGCATACAGCCATACAGCTGCAGGTGCCGCTGGTCAGGCCGTAGGTGTCTGACTTTATAATAATTTATCTTTTGTTGTAGATTTGTGTTCATATGCTTTGGCAACGCTGTACTGCAGTCGTGTCAACAAAGCAACTTGTTCTAAAAAGTGTTTTAATGTGTGTTGAACGCTTTCACGAGAAGTCCAACAGTGGAATATATCTCTTATAAATATGTAACCACTGCAATAACAATGCATTCATGGTGTATCCTTCAGAGAAATTAACCCCTTTAAGAGAAAGAAACTCTTCCATGGTTAATACATTGAAAGAGAACGTTTATTTTTCAGAGTTCATGCAGTAAATGCCATGTGGGTGATACTTTATAGATGCTACTCTGACGTCCAGTTCTCATGAAGGCAGCATGGAACTTTGCCACAAGAAGCTGACAGAAACAGAAGAAGAAGAGCTATGACTGATACCGCTGCCATGCATGTTGTAATGCTGCAGACCACAGTAGTTCAAAGTTTAAACGGGTACATCTTTGGTGTGAACTTTACCTTCAAGCAAACTCCCCCCAAAAGAATGGCAACACCCCTCTTTTGTAAATATTGCCGCCAGTGCCCCTTTTCATCTTCTAATCGCCCGCCTAAGCAATAAGCAGTACCGCCTAAATCAATCAGTTAAGCTCTTGATAAATTAAAATGAGCTCGATAATTTTCATTGTCGGGCTGCACAGTGGCGCAGTGGGTAGCGCTGTTGCCTTGCAGCAAGAAAGTCCTGGATTTGAGTTCAACCCTGGGTCTTTCTGCACGGAGTTTGCATGTTCTCCCTGTGCATGCGTGAGTTCTCTCCGGGTACTCTGGCTTCCTCCAAAAGTCCAAAAACATGACTGTTAGGTTAATTGGCCTCTCTAAATTGTCCTTGGGTGTGAGTGTGTGCGTGAATAGCTGTTTGTTCTGCTTGTCTCTGTATTGCCCTGCGACAGACTAGCGACCTGTCCAGAGTGTACCCCGCCTCTCGCCCAGTGAACGCTGGAGATAGGCACCAGCAACCCCCGCAACCCCATGAGGGATTAAGCGAGTCAGAAAATAGATGGATGGAATTTTCATTGTCACACTTGTTGGTTTCGCTTGTGTCTTCTTTCTGCTATAAAGCCCGGACGAGAGAAGGTTTCACTCCAGTGTGATCAGTTTTGACTCACTCCTCCCCTTCTTGTTTCCTTAGCATCGGGAGGAGTGAACTCTTGCATCAGGTACTTGTCAGGTGCATGATCTTGTTACATAGCTCAGAGTGAATGACAGCCCTGTGAGGAGTTGCAACCAAGAGAAATACTAGTTGAGATTTGAAAAATGCAGAGGTGGGATTGCTTTAAACGGCAAATGTGACAGCCGCAGTGTGGGAGCACTGTTTTAAAGCCGTAGTAACTAAACGTGGCAATACAACAAACATGCATCTGCACCTAAAACATAATAGTTCGATGCTGTTGTCCCAGGTGGGAAAGAAAAACTACAGCCAAATCGCTGTCTCCAACTTCACAACAATCTACAATCACTGGAGCCTTTACTCGACAACCTAAATACAAAAAGAGTAGTGCAAAATTATGTGCACCCCCTGACAGTGTAGTTAAGAATGACCGTAAGTCCCTGATTTTCAGGGACCGTTCTGCATTTTGGACGACTTGTCCACAGCTAAAGCTGTCCCTGACTTTTACATTTTATGAGTGAGAACAACATGTTGTGCGCAACAACAGTTATGGTAGTTTGACTTGCAGCTTTTAGTTTAACAGTTAGAACAGTAGAAGAGGAGGCAAGCGCATCATCACCCACTCACCCCCTGTCAGCCATGCATGCCGTCCTGTCACACATCGCCGCCACCACTGTTCCAGCTTTAAATGTTCTTTAGAAATTAGCCTTTAGTGATCTTTGAGAGGGTTTACTTGCATTAATATGCCATTATAACTGTATTATTTGGAAATGATCTTCAGATGACAATATTACCGTTGCAATAATTTCAGGGATAATGTTTCATCCAGCAAAATTTGTTATAGTGACAATGCTAGTGTTGCCCCCATTGAGAACCATTATCTTAGTAGGACTGCAGCTGGTCCAACCTCTCTCCATGTTCAGATGATGGATTGAACAGAGCTATGGGAGATGTTCAAAGCTTAGGAGATTGTTGTAGAACCTAGCCTTGCTTGAAGATTCTCCACAACTTTTTCCCGGACCTGTTTGCTGGGTTCCTTGGTCTTCATTATGCTGTTATAACTCTGCATGATCTTTCTTTCTACTGTTATGCAGATGATCTTCAAGCTTACATGTTTTTAAAACCATCTGGCTGGTGTCTTTGCAGTAAAACAATGCTTAAAACAAAATTCCCTTCTTTGATTTTTTTTAAATACATTTTACATGAGCAAAACACTGAATACATTTTGTTTGGTGGGAATTCAGTGACACTGTAAAAAATCTAGGGGTGCTCTTTGACAAGGCCAAGTTAATTCCAACAAAAAAGTTTATTCAGGGGTTTAAATCAAGCTTTTACGTCCTTCATCTCTTAGATAAAATTAACCGTGTTAATCATGAGAAGATTCTGAGTTGATTTTAACAAATTCCCACTTTACACTTTAATGCTCTTCATGCTGGTGTCTATGTCATCCCTAAGCAGCCTTCTAGAACCTCAGTTCCACTGACCCGTAATGGCCGCACACCGTGCAGCCCCACCAACTTCCGAGTGTTTCAGGAAAAAAAATTTTCAGGGCTGTGACTACCCGGTCTGTACTGGTATCACGATCCGTTCCATCAGCTCATTTGCGAACAGAATAACTTCCGGGTCGCCAAGAAAATAATGTAATTACGGAACTGAAAAGTTATTTCTATACTTAAATCATTAAAGAATGCTAAACTATATCGTATAGAAAATATTGAAGACTTTTCTGGAAGAAATTGATGCGTTTTCCATTTTCTCCATTGTATTGCTTGACGTCATCGTCGGATATGCTCAGAAGTCCGGGAATATATTATTGCGTAACGTTTATCTGTATTGTCTAAATGCACTCAATTCGTTTTATTATTTATAAAATTCACCTTAATATTAAGGTGAATTTTGTTATACAAGTAATCTTGTACTAAAAATTTGTTTTATTAGAAAGTTAAAATTATCAATTGAGATTTTAGCGCCCTCTGGTGTACACATCATAAACAAGCGAAGACCTCATCATTGTAGTAGCCACATTGTTTCTTTCTACTTTTTTTTTTTTACAAAAACCGAACAGGGAATAGAACAAAGAACACATAACAAAACCAAGGCATACATTATTAAAAAAATATTAAGTCCAGAATACACAAATACATATGCAAATCAAATAAATTATAAGAACTGAAGAATATTTAAAATCAAATACGTTTCTATACTCCTATATGTGTTTATAGAAGGGGTTTTATGTACTTTAATAAAAGGTGTATATATTTTTATTTCCCTAACCACAACTGGGAAACATTTTTGCTATTAAAAAAAAAACAATATATTTTTATGTCTTTCTGTTGTTTAATTTTTAGAATATGCAATATTTACGCAAATACAAATATATACAAAAAGAAACCCCCGCCTGAAAAAAGAAAAACAAAATATTGCCTACCGAAAGTTAGTCTGTTCGCGCGTGCGCAAATGAGCTGATGGAACAGATCATGCTACCGGTACGGATCGGGTAGTGACAAGGGCCACCCCAGGTATTTACGGCGCTGCTGAAGAGCAGGGTCACACCGTGCTGGCTTGAGAGAAGTTTTGAGTGAACGCCCCTCTTCTCAGTGATTGGCCACGGGGCAGAGAGAAATGAGAAGGTTTCCTCCAAGGAAGTAAAAAAAAAAATAACTGAAGAGCAACACATTAACATTAAGGACCACTATGAACAGAGAGGATCAAACCGAAATATAATTTTGTTATTTTCAAATCATAAACCTCGCCTGAAGGGTAAAAAAGGACACTTCAGCTTTCCCAGACACGCTGTAAGAGATCTGTAGATATAGCAAGGCTTTCTCTCATTTCACGCTGACGCCTGTTTCTGAAGTGTCCATCCACCCACCTCTTATGGTACAAGGCAGCGGCCGTCTGCCTTTCCCTGCTGCTGGTCTGTCGTTCTGTATAAAGACGCAGAGCCCCAGGCGGGGCTTTGCAGAGTTGCCCCGCTGAAAGCAGCCTCACGCTCCAGCCCACTGCCTGGTAGTAAACAGCAATCAAACTGTTAACAATAATATCACTGCAGTTAAAAGTGTTTTAAACTATTAACACGTTCTCTTCGCTCCCGACACAGCTGACCCAAAAGATCTAATATAACACTTTAGATATTACCTACTTGTCTAAAATCCCTCGGGCAAAACAGCAGTGTTCTGCATGAGCTCTGTCCGGCCTACAGAACCTCGATCCGGTGAAACGTTTGAAGCTCACTCCGCTCCACTAGTTTTGCCAGGGATTAAGCTTGAAAATCAAACCAGTTAAGTAATTTCACTGTGGTTAAAATAATTTTTGATAACGTGTCCTTGCCTCACCATGACTGAGACAAATGATGTCGTATGAAGGTGTAAATATTAATATTTTCTCCATGACTGAAAAGAGCCATAGGAAGGACCAGTCTGTCCCTGGCACCTACAGCCGCTACTAGATGTCTAGCTGACTCAGCTTTTGCCGCTATCAGCGGTGCCTGCTTCCTGGGAGCCCCGCGAAATCAAGCTCATTAAATAATTTCACTGCAGAAATAACATGCTATCTCGCCTCCGAAATGACTGCGATAAAAGATCTCATCTAAAGGTGTAAATATTAACTCTGTCACTGAAAACAGCCTGAAGAAGGAGCGGTTTGCCCCGGGAACCACTCTCCAGCACACTGTTTCAAAGCGGACAGAGTTCAGACGGGCTTTATTTTACCATTAGATTTGTTGTCCAGATATTTAACCCAGTGGATTAATCCTTAAAAATATCCAAGACAATTTTGCATGTACAGCTATAAAAAGATTATTTAAAGGCTCAGCTGGGGTGGGGATGTTTGGTTCTTTATTTTTTCTAACAGACGTTCAGTTACTCATAAACATAACATACACAGTACATAAAATTCCAATGAAATATGTTGTGGTTGTAGTGTGTCAAAATAGGAAAACGTTGCAGCTATGAATGCCTTTGCAAGGTGCTGTACATGCTTCTTTGGTTGCATTATTATTAGCCTTTCTTGCTAACAATAGTTAGCCTGGTCACTGTCCACAATATTTAGCACAGAACGAGAACAGGCTTTCATTGAGTGTCACATCATTCCTAGATATGAGTAATAACTTTCAACTTAATGAAAGGCAGCATTAGAGACCGGACAGCATCCCCTAAACTGGAACCCCGTTTTTCAAAGTGGGATTAGGCCATCTGAGCCCGTTCACCTACAACATGTTGCTCTGCGCAACTCTTGCTGCTAACACTACATCACCCTATTTGTGATTTTCTAATGACTTCAATCTAAACCTGAAATCAGAATTTACAGGAAGCCAGACTATTCAAATCAGATCTCCTCTATTTGAATCTGTATGTCTGCAGCCAACACGGAACACCAGTTCCAGCTTCAGTGTAATTCAGACAGGATTGAAAGGCACAGAATAAAAAGCCTGTCATCATTTAAGAAGATGGCCACCCTGCAGGGTGTGTGTGAGAATCAGAGAGAAACATCTCAATTTGCAACCTTAATCACTTGTTTCTTCTTTCTTCCATGGTTTTGATTTATAGCTTGGGTTTTGAAAAAAACTAACAACCTGGCCTAAATATACTGTACGGTGGTGTGCATGTGTGTATGCGCGCAGGTGTGTGTGTGTGTGTGTGTGTATCCTGATATAGAGCCGTGGGAACAGGCCACATTCAATGCACTTGAGAGGACTTTAAAGACTTCTCTGTTGTTGCTGCGTTTTGGCCACAGACCGGTTGCGGCAGGGTGGGTTACTGGGTGCTGCTGCTACTCATGAGGAAGTTGCTCAAAAGCACTCCTTCACCAGATGGTGGAGACCAGAGGGAGGTGACATGGTTCCAATTTGGTTCCAATTTTGCTTTGAAGTGAAGTGTAGCTTTTGGAGGATAGAATGGGTGCAGTTTCTGAGTGGTAAAGTTGCTAACAACATTCAAAGCTATAACAAACTCTAAACACTATCGATCAATGCTCCCAATGCTCGTGCTTCCAACTCCTGAGTCGGACTTGCTTCAAGGACTTGTGCCTGACTGAGATGCTTTTATACACGAACTCAAGGCTCTGGTGACAAAAGCATGAACCATTTGGACCAATAGGCAAACTCAGCTGCAATAGCTACTGTTCAACCCTAAGAGGGCAGCACTAAGACTGTTTCAAGAACTAAACAAGTTCACTTTAAAATGTAAATAATTGCACAGTAACATTAAAATACCACCCTTGGGCACAGATTATTCAGTATATCTGCAAAAATTGTTGATTCTCGGGTGAGTTACACTTTAAATAAAATCCAGTGCAACCAACTGAAGAAGTTACACTGTTGGTAAACGGAGTCTACCCATGTGTAATCTAATCTCAGTGTAAATGCATCTGTTCTCTTTTTGACTTCAGAGGTTTGTTAGAGAAGATTAGAGAACAATCAGCATCATGAAGACCAAGGAACACAGCAGACAGGTCAGGGAGAAGGTTGTAGAGAAGTTTACAGCAGGGTTAGGCTTTGAACTTCTCCCAGAGCTCTACTCAGTTATCATCAGAACATGGAGAGAATGGACCACCAGCGGACCTACAAAGAAATTGAATTCACTTCTCACAAACCAGCTAGAATTTTCCTTGCAATTATGCATTAGTTTGTATTTGGCTTGTATAAAGTCCAAATCAAATACATAGTGGCAGTTTGTAATGTGGCATAATGTGAACAATAACTTTTGCGAGTCCCTATGTGACAACGGAAGATATCGTGGTTGCAGGAAATCAAGCTTCTGCTGTAATAAATATATAGTTTATTGCCCCACTCCCACGGATTAAACTGCGGGAGAGATGAAGGAATTGATAAGGAGTAGGAAATAAGGAAAGGAGGGAGGGAAAACAGTAAACAAGGGTAATTATTTTGGAGAAATTATGCAGGGAGGAGGAATGGAGGAGAGGAGGATGATTGTACACTTTCAGTCTGACAGACACAAGGAGTGTGCCTGCAGGAGCAAAGTAATTACTGTTTACTTTGGACACACACACATCGCACTTACAGTCCATCACTGTGACCTGCTGTCTCAGCTCCGCTCCACAGCAAGCAATGTCTGTCAGACTGATGCTTGGGAGAAGTTGCACACAGCCGAGCAGAGTGCAACAGGAAACTCCTTCTGCCCTGTTTCCATCACATTAAAAAGAGATCATGGAGACACCAACATCAGGCCAGATAACAATGTGACACATACTGAAACAGAAAAACCAGTCTAGAAAAAAATGAATTTAGAAACTAGATTTATGACGTCTTTTTTTTTTTTTTTTTTTGCCTGTCTACTAGAGAAATGTTGCTTTAAAGCTCCCATTGGAAAAGTTACAAAATCCTTAAATAAACCGTGTTTGGTTCTTCATGACAATCTTGTTGTCACATAAAGTTCCGTCTTCATGACAATCTTGTCATGAAGACGGAACTTTATGTGATGAACATTTACAAACTACTGCACAAAAAAATGCCTCCAAAGTTGATATGCTGACTGAAGATGGAAAAGCATGGCAGAAATCCTCTCCTGGTTCCTGGAAATAAAAACCTCATTATTTGGTCAGCATCCAAACTGCAGCCGTTGGAAACAGCCAAATGTTGCAGCTGTTAGATGTTCCATAGAGCTCCTGTACTCTCAGCCATCCCCAATACCACACACACACACACACACACACACACACACACACACACACACACACACACACACACACACACACACACACACACACACACACACACACACACACACACACACACACCCAGTGGTACTATCCACCAGCATAAAAACAGACCTCGCTAACCACAGGGATCTAATTGTAGCACCGCTCCTCACTGTTTGTGTGTATGTTGTGTTTTTCCATGTGTTTGTATAAGGGTGTGTTCCGTTCTGCTCTTCTCTTGTGTGTGTGTGTGTGTGTGTTTGTGTGTGTAAGCGCATGTATAGCTGTCGTTGTGAAGACCAAAACTTGACAGTACACCAATATTGTTTGGACAACTGGCATTGTGAGGACATTTTGCGAGGTCCACAGATTGCAAGTTGGTCTACTGCTTAGGTTTAGGGTACAGGTGTGACTTGAGTTTAGGTTAAGTTTAGGTATGTACCTGTGACCTTAAGTCTAGGGTTAGGGCATAGAAAGCAATAGAAAATGAATGGAAGTCATTTCAAGGTCAACACAATGATGTACATAACAAAGTGTGTGTGTGTGTGGGGGGGGGGGGGCAAAGATTGTTATTGCTGTCATCAATCAAAGGAACAGTGCCTCTCCCCTCTCGATGTGTGTTGACTTTTTCACGGGCTGGGTACATAAACACACGGTCTACATTAATCTGTCAGGACTGTTCCTCTAAATCTGTGCTGGCTTCCCTGATTTATTGTTATGAATCATGTTCTGAAGACTATTTTTGGAATCAGGAACTTCGCCTGGTCCAAGTGTTTAAGAAGTTTCAAAGGTCTGGACCCTGTTAACTTTTGAGATAAAGTCACAGTCCTTGAAATACAGAATGACGACAGGAGTATAAATTCAGGCTGAAGCGTCGTAGTTCACCAGGTGCAGAGTTTGCTGGATACAACTGGTAAAATGATGATGTAGTTTAACTTGTTGGCTTGCTTTATTATTTAGTATGATAAAAATGGATCTATTAAAAGTCTACCTTCCAGCAGGTCCAGATGAAGCTTTTATAGAAGTAACTTCGTTGGCACACACTACAGACTAGACTTTGACTCAAGCAGCCATGGATAGCCTGTTGTCGCTTGACGGGGAGCTGTCTTTATTTGATGCAACCCCAGGTGGGTCTGCTGGGTTTTTGTGCATGCTTGGAGACCTTCTAGAAGAAAAAATAGGCTTGCATTGTATGAGAGTATGGTTTTATCATAACCTTCTACTAGAGCTGGAGCACTAGAGCTGGGAAACATATCAAGATTTAATAAATATCTAGATTTATAAAAACATACTGATAAAACTATCATGATTTTTAAAGATACAAGATGAGACTGTATTGTTTAAATCGAGATGTCTAAGTTGCATTAGAATTATGCTTTATGTATTCCAGTAGGTTATTTTTCAGTTGTTTCTCAAACTAAAGCAGTTTGTAAAAAATGCCTGCCAGATATTTGGGATAAAGCTGATTCAGAGATGCCTTTTTATAATTACTTTACACTGTGAAAAACACATAAATTGGCATTCAGATATTATTGTTGGCCCATATCACCCAGCCCTACTTTAAACCATTTCACAGTCTTCCAGTAACCCAAATCTTTATCATTTTAATGTAATATATATCTGTGGTATGAAACTTAAATCAGAGTTGAAATTAGAGGGGCCGTTAGCTGCTAGCTGTTTTAGCGCTGCCTGACAGGTTGATATAAGCCTGGGAGCAGCCTAGCGCAGCCTAGCGCAGCCTAGCGCAGCCTAGCGCAGCTGCGGTCGGCTGTGTGTCTCACTGACTGACATGCAAACTCTCATTACTCGCTTCCCGTTTCCAGTAAGTGATGGGATGGAACCAGCTTTTCATCTTTTAACACTGATTTTCCAGCTTGCAACCAAAACGGGCTCAACTCTGATGGGACGTCAGTCCAGATTCAAGCTTCTTTTTATCAAATGTAAGGAATGCTGAATACGTTTCTGTCATTCACCAGTCATACACAACTTTTTTTTTCTTTTTAGGTTTATATCAAAGGAACTTAAGTATTCAAAACTTTAGTGGTTATTACAGCTGTGATTGCTTTTATAATGGGGTTTTTCCTTGTTATGAGAAATGACAAGATTGCCAGATTTTTTTCCCCAGAAAAAAAGATTTCTAACATGAGATGGGTGGTGTACAGATCAGGATTAGGCCTGAACGTTGGTGGAGATGCCAGCCTTAGAAAGAATTAGGCTGAGTTATGTCTCAGAATAATGTTTTGCCACTACTTTGGTCAGTGTTGTAAGATTTTGGTGAGAGTTTGGTGAATGAAAAGGCAAGACATCAAGGTGAATCCTCTGCTGAAGAGTCTAATTTGAATTTTTTTTTCAAAGGAAAGCAGCTTCATATCCAAATTAAGCATTAGATCCATCTGGAATTCTCAATCTAATGCACCATCCTGCTTCACTACACCCCCGAGAGAAATGCTAAAACTTTTTTTTCCCTTGCTGGATCCCACTCCTTACAGTTGTCTTTAACTATAATGCTTAATACGTACTTGCAGTAACCATTAGTTGCCACTAGATGGCGATGTAAGACCCCCTCTAATTGTATGCGTTCCTCATTTTCTTCCTTAGATGGATCAGCTTTCAGATGAGGAGGTGGAGGTCAGGGGGGAGGAGGATGAAGAAGAGGAGGATAGCGATAAGGATGACCAGGACCTGGATAAGATGTTTGGAGCCTGGCTGGGAGAGCTGGACAAGCTCACACAGGTACACAGCAGGATGTGGATCTCATCTGATGACAGTGGAGGAGCTCAGATAGAAATGTAGAAATAACTCTTCTGTGTGCGTGCAGAGCTTGGATGATGGTCGTCCAGAAGGCGCCCCTCAACAGAAAGCTCCGCTCAGACAGGAGACCAACATGGCAAACTTCTCATACAGATTCTCCATCTACAACATCAACGGTGAGACACGTGTTGAAGTTACATTCCTCTTTGCCAGCTGCGGCCTGTCTTAATTCATATCATGTTGTGTTTGTGTGCAGAGGCCCTGAATCAAGGGGAGAATGTGGACCTCAATGCCCTTATGGCTGATCTCTCATCCATTGAGCAGGAGCTCAGCACCATTAATACCAAGTCCAGCAGCAGCAGTATGGCCCGGCTGGGTCTTACAGACACCAAGGTGCCCATCTCATTCCTTTATTTATTTATTTATCGTTTATAAATTTGCTTCTACTACAGATACTCTTATCTTGTGTGCAGGTCCGACAGAAGCCCCCCGCTGGGCGCAGCGGCAGGCAGCAGTCAACAGGGGGCAGCGGTGGCGGTGTTGGTAACAGCGTGTCCGGTGGAGGTGGCAGCAGCGGGGCGAGCAGCAGCAGCAGCACCAGAGCATCTCCGGCCGGCACTATCAGAACTCCAAGCGGACATCAGGGGAGACCGCAGCTGGCTTCCAATTTCAGCCTGGATGACATCACGTCTCAGCTGGAGAAGGTTTCGATTCATTCTTGCATTAAATTTGCTAGGGCTGCAATAACGAATCGTTAAAAATCGATAAAAATCGACAATTAAAAGCGTTGGCAATGAGTTTCATCATCGATTTGTTGTGTTGCGTGATTAATGCATCACTCGCCTTGTAGTAGAGCCGTTTACCGCACCCGCAGAGTGTCGTCAACGCTGACTGGCTGCAGAGCGAGTTGAACGCAGCAAAGCGTATGCGGTATTTTCAAATACTGATTTTCTTTGTAGTAGATTCTACTAATGAAGACACAGAGAACACAGCCCAAACTCAATCATCAAAAGATAGGGAGTATGTTGCACTTAACAAAAAAACAAAAGTAACATGCGAGCTTTGACATGGCATGGGAACGCCACAGTGACGGTACAGGAGCTGAAACAACATGGAGTCATTGATGATGGCAATGGGAGCTCAACAGCAGGGTAAGTCATTACTATATCTGATGTTTGTTTTGGTTCAGAGTTAAAAAAACGACGACAGCTCTTGGCTCGCGGGCTGTGAGCAAAGTCAGGCCTTGCTGAAGTCCTGCTTCAGGGAGCCACCTAACGTGCAGCTGTTAGCTTGTTAGCTGGTTAATGACAGGAGCTTGTTTAATTCAATTCAATTAAATTTTACTTATATAGCGCCAATTCATGAAACATGTCATCTCAAGGCACTTTCCAAAGTCAAATTCCCCATTAACGGGAAGGAAAACCTCCAGCAGAACCAGGATCAGTATGAACGGTCATCTGCTTCGAGTGACTGGGGCTTAGAGAAGACAGAGCAGAGACACAAAAGCACACATTGATCCAGGAATCTGTTCTACTTTATATGGTAATCGCGGATGATCTGTCTTCCCTGGATGATGTCACAGCTAACGAACACCAGACCAGGTGTACCTACTATGAAGAAGAAAAATGACGTGCAACATTCCCTGATTGGGTTGAAATGTGTTTGGATTAAAACAAAAGAAAGTATTCCGCATACAAAGTTTATACGGCCTCAAAAAAGTTGTTGAATTTCCATAAGATTCCTAGATTCAATGCGGTACCGCGCGCGAGCTATTTTTAGAAACACAACGTCACGATGACGTCACATCACGTGGTACGCAGTAGGGCATGCTTGCATAGTCCGCCGCTGTGTCGCTGTAAAAGAGACGTGCGTTACCCTTGGTTTTACTCGGTAAACGACTGCTTTTTCCAAATCTAAGACCATGGTTTTTAAACATTGTTGCTATGGAACGTGCAACAGCGACTCGAGTTACGCTGATCGGCCGTATATGAAGGATGTTTTCTTCAAGACTGCCAAGGAGAAATGTGTACGCTTGGAACACCGGGGCGGTCGGCCTACACAACAGTTCAACCCGGAAAAAGTTACCAAATTCAAGTACATATGTAGCAAGCATTTTGTCGGAGGAAAGGGCACAACCGAAGAACATCCTGACCCAATTCCAGCGACATCAAGTCAAGGTAAGAGTATTTTGGTGGCCGACATGTTAATAAAGTAGCGCCTGCTACCATGACAGCATATAGGCTATCATGGTAGCAGGCGCTAACATGATAGCCTGCTACCAGGATAGCTTACTCAAAAATATTTCAAATGAGACAAACATTAAACATATACCCATTCCTGGACGGTGATTGCAAACAACAACAACAAAAAAAACGGCCGACGCTGCCATGATCGCCGCGCAGGAAAAAAAAAACAAAGCTTACCGTTCATCAACTCGGCTAGTTTTCCAGTCTTTTTAAGCCATCGAACCTCAAGCCATCATTTGAGCTGAAGGTTGGTGTGTTCTTCGACAGTGCGACCAGTAATCCGTGCGCCTGGGACATCGTCTTGGGAAAGTTTAACGGCTGTAAAGTCGGTCATATCTGTTATCCGTGCGTTCTCTCCTGTATGCGTTCTCTCCTGTATGCCCTACCTAAGCGGCAAAAGGGGCGTTGCTCTTGAGACGGTGACGTCACGTGCGCGGTACCGCATTGGTTTTGCTCAAAATGTGCATAAACCGACGCACTCTCGGCTCCATACTTTAGACCTTGTGCTGACATATGGCATTGATTGTGAAGAATTAACAGTATTCTCTCACAACCCTGTCCTGTCTGATCATTTTTTAATAACATTTGAGTTTAATCTAACTGAGTTCTCCACCCCCAAAAGAGGGTTCCATTATAGTAGATTTTTATCGGATAATGCTGTATCAAAACTTAAAGAGTCTGTCCCCTTTTTAATATCCTCAGTATTGCAGAAATGCCCTGTAGATGGCAGCATTGCTGTTTCTTCCCATTCACAAATCGATACCTTTGCTAACAATCTGACTTCCTCATTGCGTTCTGCATTAGACAATGTAGCTCCCTTGAAAAAGAAGGTTATTATTCACAGGAAGCTGGCTCCTTGGTTTAATTCAGAGCTGCGCTCCTTGAAGCACAATGTTAGGAAATTGGAAAGAAAATGGCGCTCTACACACCAAGAGGAATCCTACTTAATCTGGAGGGACAGACTATTGTTGTATAACAAGACCCTCCGCAGAGTTAGAGCAGCATATTTTTCATCATTAATTGAAGAGAATAAAAATAATCCTAGATTTCTCTTTAGTACAGTTGCCAAACTTACCCAGAGCCACAGCTCTGTTGATCCATCCATTCCGTTAGCTCTTAGTAGTAATGATTTTATGGGATTCTTCATAAATAAAATTGATGCCATTAAAAATAAAATAATTGGCATCCTCCCAAACATGATTACCTCGTCCTCAGTAAGTGAGGCAGCATTGGAGGAATCTTTAGAATCTGCGCAGTGTTTGAACTGTTTAGAAGCAGTAGAGCTTTCTGAGCTATCTAAAATTTTAGCTTCATCTAAACCTTCTACCTGTATGTTAGACCCAATCCCAACCAAGTTGTTTAAGGACATATTCCCTTTGATCAATGGCACTATTGTAGACATGATTAATCTATCCTTAGTAAATGGATATGTACCACAGGTTTTGAAAGTAGCTGTTATTAAACCTTTACTTAAGAAACCTTCTCTTGATCAAGATGAGTTAGTAAATTACAGACCTATATCTAATCTTCTTTTCTTATCTAAAATTCTTGAGAAAGTAGTTGCTAATCAACTTTGTGAACATTTACAAAGTAATGACCTACTTGAGGAGTTTCAGTCAGGCTTCAGAGCTCATCATAGCACTGAAACAGCTCTGGTGAAGGTCACTAATGATATTCTCATGGCCTCAGATAATGGACTTGTGTCTATACTTGTCCTGTTAGATCTCAGTGCTGCGTTTGATACAGTTGATCACAATATTCTCCTACAAAGACTTGAACATACTGTAGGGATTAAGGGGAAAGCATTAGGCTGGTTTAAATCTTATCTGTCAGACAGATTCCAATTTGTTCATGTTAATAATAAATCTTCCTCAAACTCTAGGGTCACCTGTGGAGTACCACAGGGTTCAGTCCTTGGACCAATTCTCTTTACTATATATATGCTTCCGATAGGCAAAATTATCAGACAGCATGGGATTAATTTCCACTGTTATGCTGATGATACTCAGCTATATTTATCCATAAATCCTGATGAATCCAATCAATTACTTCGACTGCAGTCATGTCTTGATGACATCAAAAGCTGGATGACTTTAAATTTCCTGCATCTAAATTCTGACAAGACCGAAGTTTTAATCTTTGGGCCAGAGTCCTCAAAAAATAAACTTCTTAACCAATCACTTAATCTGGGTGGCATTAACCTGGCCCCTGGTAATAAAGTAAAAAATCTTGGTGTTATTTTTGACCAAGACATGTCATTAAAATCCCATATTAAACAGGTTTCCAGAGTTTCCTTTTTTCACCTCCGGAATATCGCCAAAATTAGAAACATTCTGTCCAGGAGCGATGCTGAAAAACTGGTCCATGCATTTGTTACTTCAAGGCTGGACTATTGTAATTCTTTACTATCAGGAAGTCCACAAAATGCAGTTCAAAGCCTTCAGCTGATCCAAAATGCTGCAGCAAGAGTTCTGATGAAAATCAACAAGAGGGATCATATTTCTCCAATTTTAGCTTCCCTTCATTGGCTTCCTGTTAAATCAAGAATAGAATTTAAAATTCTTCTTCTAACGTATAAAGCCCTTAATAATCAAACTCCATCATATATCAGAGCTCTGATTACCCCGTATGTTCCTAACAGAGCACTTCGCTCTCAGACTGCAGGTCTGCTGGTGGTTCCTAGAGTCTCTAAAAGTAGAATGGGAGGCAGATCCTTTAGCTATCAGGCTCCTCTCCTGTGGAACCAACTCCCAGTTTTGGTCCGTGAGGCAGACACCCTGTCTACTTTTAAGACTAGGCTTAAAACTTTTCTTTTTGACAAAAATTATAACTAGTGGCTCATGTTACTCTCAGCTACCTTTATAGTTTTACTGCTATAGGCTTAGGCTACTGGAGTATATCAGGATCTAATTTTCTCACTCTATTGAGTTCTACTGTTCTTCAATTATGCATTATGTGTTGTCATTTCTGCTTTAACTTTCTGTTCTCTCTCTTTTATCTTCATAGTAGGTACACCTGGTCTGGCGTTCTGTTAACTGTGACATCATCCAGAGAAGACGGCTCACCCGCTACTACCATCTAATGTAGAACAGATTACTGGATCAATGTGTGCTTCTGTGCTTTTTTGTCTCTCTTGTTGTGTCTCTGCTCTGTCTTCTGTAACCCCAGTCGGTCGAGGCAGATGACCGTTCATACTGAGCCCGGTTCTGCCGGAGGTTTTTCCTTCCCGTTAATGGGTGGTTTTTCTTCCCACTGTCGCTTCATGCTTGCTCAGTATGAGGGATTGCAGCAAAGCCATGTACAATGCAGATGACTCTTCCTGTGGCTCTATGGTTCCCCAGGAGTGAATGCTGCTTGTCGGGACTTTGATGCAATCAACTGGTTTCCTTATATAGGACATTTTTGACCAATCTGTATAATCTGACCCAATCTGTATAATATGATTGAATTTGACTTTGTAAAGTGCCTTGAGATTACATGTTTCATGATTTGGCGCTATATAAATAAAATTGAATTGAATTGAATTGAATAAAACAACCGCAGAGGTTTTATACTTCTTCATGCAGGAAAAAAAACAACAACAAGCACAGAGGTGCATTGGTTCTGACTGTTCTGAGCGCACAGAATGGACCCGCACCAGGTTGTGAGAATGGTTGAGAACTCATGCTGATGCTGTTGAGAGAGCAGGAGGAAATTATGATCATCCCACAATGTTCTGTGTTGCACATGCTGCAGTCACATCCTCCACGTGCAGGTGCAGTAAGTTAATGAGTTCATCTGAACAAGTTTAGATGGATGCTGATCGGATTATGGCTCATAAACCAGCTCGCTCAGTCAGAATACAATTTCATTCTGATGGTAATAATTTGTTGAATAAGGTTTAAGTTTTAATTTGCTGACAGTCTGAGTGAGGTTCTGTATGGGAGGGAGGAACAGGGCTCCAAACTAACTTTTCAAGAGTCAAGAGTCTTTATCGCTGTTATGTAGCCATAATGAAATTTTGGTGAGGCACTCAGAATGATGAGGTAGACCCAAATTAAAAACACTAAAGGACACCCTCAAAATGTAAAACACTGAGAATAAATAAAAAGTATTAAATATCCAACTCCCTTTTTGACTCTTCAACGAAAAATTAATGAAACTTATAGAATAAATGTTCTTGGAAGTAAAATATGTAGAAGGACAAATGTAGCATGTAGCATTTACATAAAGTACAGCTTGTGCTAAAGCACCTATTTGATTTTCAGAAGTGGTGTTTTTTCACTTGTTGCATTGTTATGCCCAAATGTTTCCCCTAGGTCGGGGATCGGCAACCAGCGACTCTAGAGCTGCATGCGGCTCTTTAGCGCCCCCCTTGTGGCTCCCTGGAGCTTTTTTAAAAATCTATGAAAATGGAAAAAGATGAGAGGGAAATATATTTTCCATTTCAGTGTGATTTCTGTAGCAGGGAGACCCCGAGACAGACATCCTCAATGTTTTCAAATTATGTAAAATGTGTAGAATACATATTACATTTCAAAATATCTGTCAACGAAGATTTGTGTCATAAGCTGCGGCACACGTTTCTTGCAGCCCGGCGTAGCGCCTGGCGGGTCGCAGTTGTAAAAATACCGGTAGGTGTTTGATGAGCCATGGATCCCCAAAGGAAAAAAGAGAAAGATAGCTGAGGAGAACAGAGTTCTTGGACAGTTCTTGGACCGAATCATTTGCTTTCATTGGCGATATAGTAAATTGGGCAAAAGACGGCTATTTCTGCACTGCTATGGACTGGCGACCAGTGTTCCCTCTAGGCTGCGCACGTGCGCCATCGCGCACAGCATCTGGGTTCAGCGTGCACAGCAAATCTATGCTGCGCAGAAAATAAAATCCAAGCTGAACTGTAAACAAAATAATAATATACCAAGTTGTACTATTTTGCAACGCTGTTGAAATGGTGTTCCGCAGCCCGCTCTGTGAGGACCGGTGCTGCACCACTGATTGATGGGTGGGGCAGACGGCTTTATAGTTGGGCAGGTTGCGGTGTGCGTCTTTGTTCTGGACTCCGTTAAAGAAAAAAATACCGATCTGCCCCGAGTAGAAAGCTGCTGCTCTGAGTAGTTCTTCCTCCCTCTGTCATACTCGGGTTTTCGGTTTCAGAACAGGTGATATCAGTCAGGTAACTAAACTCAGTGTCCAACCAACCATGACTTCAACGTGAGCACGAGCATGAAAGAACCCCTGATCAATGGAACGCAGATAACGTGCTTCACCATGGCAATGACAGGAAATAAGCCTCAAAGTGTGCATGAGTGGAATTAGAAATTTTTAATGAAGTCATATGGAGAATATTTAACCATAGGAAATAATGCTGTTGCTGCTGAAAAAGCGAGTTGGCTTGATATGAGAGTTATTTGATGGAGAATTAAAGCTGTATTCCCCCACCTCACTAATTCAACACAAAAGGGAAGTGGGGAGGGCGCATTAATTACAAAAAGCTTTGAAAGGACATGGCAGCCAATCTTGATGAAGTTTAACCAGGTATGTTTAAGTTCTAAGTTTTCCTATGTTTAAACATACTCAACTAAATCATTAATTGGCTATATTCAACATATGCAATTAATATTGGGATGGTGTGAGTTATTGAATAACTAAGATGTTCATCTTTTTGCAAGCGTTGGTCACCCATCCTTCTAAAAATGAGTTTACATTGTCTTGTAAGTGTTTAATTTGTGCCAAACTCACTTTATATTATTCATATAGGCTATATTTCCAGCTGAAGTAAAGGTGGTGTTATTTAAGTCAAGAAATGTGCAGCAGACCTAACAGTGTTGAGGGGGGGGGGGGGGGTGGGGGGTAGGTGAATGAAAACTAAAATATATGAATATAAAAGTAGAAATGGAAGTGCCAACATTTGATACAGATTCAATTATTGCTTTCATTCTGTAAAGATCTGTTATTAAGCTTGTGGGTCTCTGACTATGGAACAACTTTCCAAAATCAGTTTTATCTAAACTAAATAACCTAAAAGAAATTATTGCTGTAACTTGATTCTTTTATTAAACCATGTAGCTTGATATAACCTCAGGTTTTGGACAGGCATAATGTACCCTCAGTGTGCTTGTAGGATGTTGCTCACAGAGGTCAAGTGAACGCTCAGGGAGTTTGTGTGTTTGCTCACACACGTCAAAAATTAGGGGGAACATTGATGCCGATCTGTCCAGGGTGAACCCCGCCTCTCGCCCATTGACAGCTGGAGATCGGCACCGGCACCCCTCAGGACCCCACAAGGGATTGACATGTTTGAAAATGGATGGATGGATGGATGGGCTGGGCTATTTCGTCTGGAAACACCTTACGGGCGCAGCCATGATGAACTGTTGAACTTGCATGGCTGACAATACAGCAATCTGTATTTTATATTGTCTATGGCTTACTAATTTGCAAGTGAAGACGTGGGAACATTGGTGTTTTCAGATCACTGCTATGTGTAGCAACTGAACCAAGTGGAAAAAAAAGTTGACCCCTGACAGTTCATACGAAAGTCATCCTACATATTTGGACGCACGGCCTAATTTGCACAAAACCAAAGAGAAGAGGATAATGCTGAGAAATTAAGCTAAAACTCTATTGTTTTATTCTATATACGTTAACTTTTTAAAGGGCTGCTGTTTTATTGCACTCTGTTGCCTAAATAAAGGGGGAGGGGGTTGTGGTAGTGAGTATTAAAGATAACTGCACTTTATTTCCATAGGGAGGTCTGAAGTTGTAGGAGGCCTACTGTGCATGTTTCATTGTTGTTTTTTTGAATCCTCAAAATAAAAATTACATAAAAAACTAATTTCTTCATTATTAATCAACGCAATGAAATATAATACGTTAATATTGTTATGGAAGTTAAATTTGAAGCCTCATCATAGAGCAGTATAGTCAAGTGGTGCTTTAAAAAAACACAAATTAAACATGAATGCTCATTATGTATTTGTAGCCTATTTAGCCATTTGATAGGAGGATAACATAGCTAATATAGACACAGCCCATGTTGCCTTTATTATAAGGCTTATATCAGACTTTTAATTTTTGGCGGCTCTAGACAGATCTGTTTTTTTTTATTTATTTTTTTTATGGCTCTTCAAACATTTTGGGTTGCTGACCCCTGCCCTAGGTGCACTAACACAAGGATAAGGTTCAACCAAACTGCATTTTACACTCCAGTTTTACAGCTTCACTTCTGTTGTGTTAAATCGCTGTTCATATAGACAACGTTGACCATTAAATGACTAACAATCTAGTCAACATAAACTTCTTAATTTGAAGCAAAATTATTCATTACCTAATGTTATTGTAACAGAACACCTGAGTAGCAACTTTTTTGTGTCTTTATTTGTTCTCAGTCCAGATGTTCTATTTTGGAAAAGAGTGGAAATAAAACTTTTTTGTCCGTCTCATCAATTAATCGTAAAAAATAATTGACCGAAAAAAACGATTATCAACATAATCGTTAGTTACAGCCCTAAAATCTGCAGTATGTAACTTTTGTAAAAATGTATTTTTTACACATTTGTTAAAACTTTAACTATGTCCTGACAGTATAACACGAGACAGATAACCAGCTCCCGGTTAGAAACAGCCAATCAGAGCCGGGAGGAATGTCTTAGCAGTGTCAGTCACGCTTGTGTACGTGCTGCTCACATTCCTCCCCCGCATAACGCATATTGTTTATGTAAATTTACCATGTCCATTTTTGTGTGGACGGCACCTGAGTTGTTACTGACAATTGCTGTGTGGTCAGAAGTGACAAAGACAACTGTTAGGCTATGATAACAAGACATATGTTTGGAAAAGTTAAAGCTTTTCCAAGCTTCAACTTTGACACCTAAAATCATTGGAGCAGCTCTCAAGCATGGTGTTGGGCTCATCATGCTGTGGGTCTGTTTGGGTGTCGCTGGCATCAGTGCACTGCACAGACTGGATTGAGTAATGAGACTATTCTAAGTCTAAATCGTTCAGTTTCACTTGAAATCAACAACTAAGGATAAATATCCGGATCCACACATGAAACTGCTTTTAGAATGGTTAAAACTAGCTAAGGTTACCTTGGAATGGCCATGACATAAACCCTGCAGCAATGTCTAAAAGCCAGATGTGTGCCAGAAAACTAAGAAATTCTGCCTAGTAGAGAGGTCACACATCAGGTCAGAATGCTACCTGAATCATAATCGTACTATGTGTGACCAAAGATCCACAACTCATGTGGAATGACACATTTCTTCTTGTGTTCCATTTATTTTTTCCTCAGGCATCTCTCAGTATGGATGAAGCTGCTCGGCAGACATCCTCCCACTCTCTTAGCTCCACCTCCTCCTACAAGTCAGCCTCAGTGCGACGGCCGGGATCTTCTCAGCGCCAACATCGACGCACGGGATCAGTGGGCACGGTCAGCGAGCATGAGGTAAAAAAAACTCCTCAAACCATAAGGTGTGCACAGCAGTCCCAGCCTCGAGTCCATCGGCATATTGACGACTGAAAATCATAAATGAGAGATGTTGAAGACTAAAATGTTTAGAAGGAACTGCAGAATAAACAACATGGGATCGTTTTCAGTGGAGAATGACTTTTTCGCTCTTCCACACAATGACTTTCTTTTGTTCTTCCTCAGGTGCGGTCGTTCGTCCACTCCTCCCGCTCATCCGTCACCTCGGCATCCGGCATCTCTGTTAACTCCGCCTCCTCCATGGATTCACTGGACAGCGTCCTCCACTCCGAATCCGACGGCCCGCTGCCTTCAGGCGAGGGCTCCAGTCAGGGCCATCCCATTGCAGAGGTACAAGCAGCGTGTTCTGTTGTCCAGTCTAAGGATGCACTCAATATGGGATGGAAAACCCATTAGTCAGTTTGTACCTAAAAGCACCGTTGTAGTCCTGAGGCTTTCCCACACAATATTACTCATTTTAATCAGCATGACTGCTGGATGCGCCTCACTGACACCTGTCTGTAGACCAGGATAATGCCGAGTCTACAGTCGCTTCAAGCTGATTAGGAGAAGATTATGCTCATCTGATAATATCTGCGCTCATAAAAATGATTAGCAAGCACCACTACTATGGGTGACTCACAGGATGGAAAGCTGGACACATGCTGCCTGCAAAACAATATTGGAATCAACAAATAACAGACGGCAACTCCCTTCAGATTCATTCATTCAGATTCACTTGATTTGCATTAACCATATTAAGACCTCATAAGCCCAGCAGCCCCCAGTTCTGGGGGAGGAATTAAACCTGCGATGAGAAAAGGGAACTTACAGTAATGAACCTAGGTTCATTACTGTAAGTTCCCTTTTGTTAAAAATAGCAAGTAGGGTATCCACAGATTGTCTAAGATTAAACCAAGATTATTTAAATGCAGTTTGTAATGGCTGAATAAAGTGTGATTAGATTTAAGCATGTTATTTTGTGCAAAAATCCAGAAAGGGTAGGGGCTGGTTTTAAGAAGGTAAATCATTGCAACAGAATCTAACACACTGGGGTATAAACAGATAAAAACAAGTTTTCTTTTAGAACAGATGGAGATGCTGGCACAAATGTCAGATTTAACACTGCTAACGAATAAAATAACAAAGTGGGAAGCAAATCTACATTAGCTTGCTTTGCAGCTGCTATGGGGGAAATAAGTATTTGAGCCCCTGCTGAATTCCTCAGTTTGATCCCTTCAAAACAAACACGAGTGCTTGTCTCTAACTGTTGTAGGACATTCATTTTAATGCAGAGACAGAATATATCCTAAAAATGCATTCCATCGACGTCAAAAATTGGTTCGCCTGTTGTTGAGTGAATACAGTATTTGATCCCCCATCAAAGCATGACTGAAAACCAGGTGGAGAAATTTTTCTTGACAAACATTTTCTGCGGCTGGTCTCCAGGTTTCCATTCGTCTGAGAGGGATTTGGAGCCGCTCATCTTTACAGAGACTGTCTCAATCCTTCAGGTTTCGTAGTTGCTGCTGTGCCTGGGCTCCTAGTATGTGTTGTCTATAGGATTAATTGTTTGGAGTTTGACTAGGCCGCTCCATGACCTTCACTGGCCACTCCGCTGTTGTCTTAGCAGCATGTTGTCAGGCTGGGACCCACCTCTGCTGGCCTCATCCTAAATTTTTCCTGTAAGGAGCCTGTTGGTTGGCCTCTCGACGTGGTGAAATCGCACTGTTCCCCCAGCTCTGAAGCATAATGCTTCCACCTCCGTGCTTGATAGTACAGCTACTGTTCATTGGGATATACTGAGCACAGCAGGTTGACCTGTTGTGAAAAATACTTGACTTTGGTCCATTTGAACACTGCACTTTGTCCCAAGCCCGCTCTGAATCATTTCATTTCAAGTGAACCAAAGACCTGTACTTGATCCTTCTGTAGCAGAGCAAGACAAGATTTCCATCTACTGCAGCCTAGTTTGTTACGAATAGTGCTCCTGGAGACTGAGACCCAACTGGCCTCACATCATGAACAAGCTGTGGAGCCGTGGTTTAATTCCTCAATTTTCAAAGCTCCAAACTGATGGTCAGTTTACATTTTTACCCTTCTTCCTTCCTAACCTGCTCACCGAGCTTCTCGCTGATGTCCTTACTGCCCATTCCAGCGTTGTGCATAGATATCTTGTCCCTGGCGTCCTTTGACAGGTCTTTTGCTTCTCCGTGAAGGTGGAGAGGTTGTAAATAAAGAAATTGATTCTGTGGACTGCTATGTTTTATAAGCATAGCAAGTTAAGGTCAGGGGTATGTGTAAATGATCAAATTGGTTAGTTTTGGCCTGAGTTAGGGAGCCAGAACTATGATTGTGTTGTTGAGGATCAAATACGCATGCCACCTAATAACAAAAGTATCCAAATTTCTTTTTATTTAATGTATTGTTCTGATTTCTTAATTGATGTTTTCTCTCTCTCCTCATTGAAATGAAGCTTCCATAACATTTTAAGGTTGTTCTTTTTTTTTGTAAGGGGATCAAGTACTAATTCGCTCACCAGAACAGCACCTGGCTAAAAAAAACTCCAGAGCCAAAGTTTCCCAAGTTTTTTGTTTGATTTGTTTATTGGCTTGCTCAGGTAGCAGCATTTGAGACAGAAAAAGATTGCGTGTTCAGTCATTTTCACCAATAATGTCTCTAAAAGGTACTTTAACCAACATCTGCCACCAGCCTCCACTACTTTACAGTTTAAAAGTTACACATGCACTGCATACATGGTTTCCCATCGGGGGGGGGGGGGGGGGGGGGGGGGGGTGTGGATGGACGACGACAAGCGAGGGGGGTCGTATCCATGTGTTTTTTCCCTGCCATTCACTATAAGGTAGTTCACGCGTGACGTCAGCGCTACATCCGGGTCCCGCGGGTAGGCAAAAAACAGTACTGTTCTCGTCTACTACATGACAAAATGGGTGATTTACAGCGTACTTTTAGTTCGTTTATTTTTGCAATCTAAACAATGCCTACGACTTGTTGTGCTCCCGGTTGCACACAGAGGCATTCCAAATCGTCGGATGTACGTTTCTGTCGTTTACCGAAGGAGGAAGGACGAAGAAAGAAATGGATATTTTCAATGAAAAGAGTGCAGGCAGACACTCCCAATGGACTGGGGGAGCCATCATACTACGACAGAATTTGCAGTCTACACTTCATCTCCGGTAAATACAACTTAATGGCGTAACGCGAGCGAGCTATTTTTAGAAACGTAACGTCACGATGACGTCACATCATGTGGTACGCAGTAGGGCAAGCTTGCATAGTCCGCCGCTGTGTCTCTGTAAAAGAGACGTGCGTTGCCCTTGGTTTTACTCGGTAAACGACTGCTTTTTCCAAATCTAAAACCATGGTTTTTAAACATTGTTGCTATGGAACGTGCAACAGCGACTCGAGGTACGCTGATCGGCCGCATATGAAGGATGTTTTCTTCAAGACTGCCAAGGAGAAATGTGTGCGCTGGGTACACCGGTGCGGTCAGCCTACACAACAGTTCAACCCGGAAAAAGCTACCAAATTCACCTACATATGTAGCAAGCATTTTGTTGGAGGAAAAGGCACAACCGAAGAACATCCTGACCCAATTCCAGCGACATCAAGTAGTGAACAGGTAAGAGTATTTTGGTGGCCGACATGTTAATATTGAAGCGCCTGCTACCATGATAGCCTATAAGCTATCATGGTAGCAGGCGCTAACATGATACCCTGCTACCAGGATAGCTTACTCAAAAACATTTCAAATAAGACAAACATTAAACATATACCGATCCCTGGATGGTGATTACAAACAAAAAAACGGCAGACGATGCCATGACCGCCGCGCAGGAAAAAAAACAACAAAGCTTACCGTTCGATCAACTCGGCCCGTTTTCCGGTCTTTTTAAGCCCTCGACACTCAAGCCATCGTTTGAGTTGAAGGTTGGTGTGTTCTTCGACAGTGCGACCAGTAAACCGTGCGCCTGGGACATCGTCTTGGGAAAGTTTAACGGCTGCAAAGTCGGTCATATCGCTGTTTCTGTTGTGCGTGTAATAGCTGGTTGCTACGGGCGCTCTCTACCTGTATGCCCTACCTAAGCGGCAAAAGGGGCGTTGCTCTTAGACTTAGACTTAGACTTTCTTTATTGTCATTTTGTATACACAGAGTGCATACAGAACGAAATTTCGTTTTCACACAGCTCAGAAATATTGCAGTGACTCTACAGGATACCTTGCAGTGAATTACAGTACAGGATAAAGTGCAGTGATCAATCGCAGTCACTTACAGGATAAATTTCAATTTGCTTCCGGATAAAGTGCAGCAGTGAACAGTAGGCAGTTGAAATGTAAACAATGTAAACCAAATGTAGACAAATATGCAGTAGGGTGCAGCAGTGATTTAAAAGTAGACAGTTGCATTGTACACAGTTTTGCAGTGCGTTTCCGGTTAAGGTGCAGCCTCAATTTTTCAGGATACGATACAATGTGCAAATGTGCAAATCAGCGAATCTAGTGTGGTACACTTTTGTACTTCAGCAGTTCAACAGTCTGATGGCAGCAGGGAAAAAGCTTTTGCTGAACCTAGTGGACCTGCAGCGGATGCTGCGGAACCTCTTTCCAGAGGGCAGCAGGGAGAATAGTCCATGGTGGGAGTCGGTGACGTCACGTGCGCGGTACGTGCGCGGTACGCCATTCTGCTCTAGTCATTGTTCTACCTAAATAGCGGTGGCGATCGCTACACGGGCCGGAGAAGCGGCAGTAAACACTACACGGGCCGCTTCTTCGGCCCGTGTAGCAATCGCCACCTCCCCTCCGCCCGTTCACGGGTGCTAGTACGTCTGTGTTTACGCTGCAATGTCGCCGACACCCCAACCATTTTAACAAGACAAAAACACCAAAATAATCTGTAGTAAACAATGTTTTTTTTTTAACCTACCGGGCGGGTCTTCCTCTCTGCTGAGACGCGGTCTGTGTCCGACGCCGCTTTGTGCTGTTACAAACATGTCTGAACATCCATCCATCCATCTATCCATTTTCTGACCTGCTTTATCCCTCATAGCGTCGCGGGGGTTGCTGGAGCCTTTTTCCTGATATAAAATAATTGTAGCTGTCCAGTGGTTTCAGGGGCTTTCGTGCTCTCTCGTGTGTACTGCCTGGCGTGTTTATAAGGCAGCTGTATGTCGCGGTACGGAACACTTGGCCAGCATTTCACAGACTCGCTCCGTCCCTTCAGGCTTTTGCTGTGTGGATCTGGCAATCTGATACCATCAACGATAAAATTACTCTTAAAACGATCTTGTGATACATTATCTAAAGAAGAAAAATACGTGGAGAACTCGTCGGTTTCTCTGTTTGCGTCCGCCATTGTGTTCGCCTTTTGCCTACCAGTCCGGCGCGCATGCGCGAAAAACCCGCATCAAAACAATAACAATGAACTACCCTATATGCACGCGCGAAAGCAACAACAAAAAACTGCTTGTTAACGTCAAATAAACATGCAAGCATATCGAGTTAGTTTCTTTTTTGTTTGTTTTTTTTTGGAATGTTGGCGAGGCGGTACCGTGAGTTTGGCGAGGCGGCCGCCTCGCCAAGATAGCGCTGCGGGAAACCCTGCTGGCCCACTCGTCTTTGTTGTGATTCAGCCACATTGGAGGGGTTTCCAGCATGAACTGCCTTTTTAAGGTCATGCCACAGCTACTTTGTTGAGTTTACACTGCCGTGGATGCATTAGCAAGAGAACTTAACTTTCTTATCTCAGAAAAAAAAAAAAAAAAGACCTGTCCAGTCGCAGGGGGAGATGCTTTTCCTCTTCTCACATGGGTGTGCACAACTCTGGTGTTATTTCAACTTGTCACCAGAGGGGGCAGACATCTGCAAAAATCCTGGAACTTGCTCTATGGTCCTTTTAAGGTATAATGGACAGTTTTTCGAGAAATGTAGGTAAGGAACGCCCAAGTTACCTTGTGAATAACTGCACACAAGCAAGACCATCCAACCAGCTCTTCTGCTCCTCAGGGGGATCGCTTGGAGAAATCTACCAAATCCACTCTGATCTCATTTCTTTCTTCTGTGGTCTTCCCTCTTCTTCTCATAAACTTGTAAGACAGTTTGTTTGTTGCGACTCTCAGCCTTTTTCCAAAGTATATGTTGAGAAGAGCAAAGCTCCAATAAATGGCTGAAACCGAAACTAACTGCATACATAAACACTAGAAGTGTGCATGCGCAGAGGAAGCTAGCAAGGAACGTGCATGCACATTGGCATTAGGTTAGTGCATCACAATGATTGACACGTGGGACAACCAATAAATAAGATGATACCCCAGAACCTGAAGCCAAAAGAAGATCGTCCGCTATAGCTTTAAGTTATGTTTTAAAAGGGGGACAATCACTTTGTCGCACAGGGCCATGTCAGGTTGCATCGTTTTTTTCTCCCTTATTAATAACACCCTTCATTTAAAAACGACATTTTGTGTGTCTTTATGTTGACTTTGACTAATATCTAAATTAGTTTGATGTTCTGAAACACTGAAGTGTGACAAACGTGCAAAACAATAATCAAGAAGGAGGCAAACAGTACATTACTGTAGTTAAGGTTCAGGCATTCCATAATACTGCTGATTGGTTGAAATTAGATTTTATGGAATTGCTTATTTAACCACTAGTTGGCAGGAGAACTGTAAAAATTTGAGCCTCTTCCGTTGTATTTTGCTGGATTATGGCATAGAAATAAAATCTATTATCGCAATGCAACCCCATCTGGATAGACTCACACCCTGAACCCAAACACTCCACTCTTCACCTCTTTCCTTGATTTTGCCACTCTTGGTGGCGAAGTGTGTGTGTAGCCCTCACTTAAGGTATATAATAGATAAGTGAGGTTTGGGTTCTTAAATCTCCCTATACCCTCTTACTATTTAGTTTAAATATCTCTAAAGCTTTTGGATCAAGCAGCATTGAACACTACTAAAGTAAATTACACTACACACCATGTAAATAGACCATAGTAACCCTCCTTTAATTAGACACAATTAATAATATAAAAAGATGGCAGGTTTTTGGAATGCAAACAAAACAGAAAAACAGAATATTGTCACCCGTATCATGAATCAATGAATGCACATACAGTGTAAACACCAATCATATAACCAGTATGGTATACCTAAACCTAATGCCGGCAGAAACTACTCCTACGTTGCAGGCCTGAGCAGCTACTCAAAAAAATGGAAGAGTCCCACCAACTCCACAGTCCCAATCCTCTTCACTCAAAGAGCAAAAATATTAAAGCAACTCAGTACCTGTGCCCTGTGCCCAAATGGACCTCCAAAGCGATCAGATGAAACAGCAGCTCAGGAATGATGCAGTTGGGATTCCAGGTGCTCTCTACGGGCTCCACATCTCCTGGTCCTCAGTTCCCACGGTGCCAGAGGTACTCTGAGCGAAGTGGGCACTCAGAGTGTCTATCTGGAGTCCGTCTTGTGTTATCCAAGCCGGTAACAGTCCTCTGCAGCCCTTTTCGTTCCACTTTAGCAGCGAAACACCAGCTTACAGCAGTCCAAGTTAGCGAACAGCTAGGTTAGCTTTGCTCTTACTCTCAGGTAAGTACAGCAACCAAGAAAAAACAGGCACACCCCACCACAGCTTCTTGTCGAAACTCTACAGGGTCCTGCTACCTTGCATGCTGTTTATTAAAACTTCTCCTGTCGACAAGTTCTGAGCTTACTCACTTTTTTATCTCCACTAACTGCTTCTCCTTGGCTATTTCCTCAATTGCTTCCTCCTCCACCCTCTGCTCTCACCTGTCTCTCTCCGCCCTCTCCTCTGGTTCTTTTCTCCTCCCCTGTGCTACCTTCACTGACCGTACTTCTGTAGGAAAATACAATTTTCACTGGCAATTCACCACAAAATACAGAACTTATATTAAACAATGCAAACATATTATTTGATAACTTTGTATGACCTTTGAAATTTTAATGGAAATAAAAGGATATAATAAACAAACTTATCCTTGTCATCTCTTATATTATTACTATCCGGGTTACATGTGGAAAAACCTGAAAATTTTTGTCACAATAAAGCCTCAAACCTTATATAAACTTTTTAAGACAGTATGTGACAAAACGGCACAGAAAATGTGTTGCACCGAAAAGTGTGACCTTCTAATGTATTCAGCCCCTTTTCCTGTGACATGGTTGGAGCTACATACAGGACAGTCCTGAAAGGAAACCTGTTAGAGGCTGCAGAAACCTGAGACTGGGGTGGAGGGTCACCTTCCAGCAGGAAAACAACCCTAAACAATGGGTTACACCCAACCATCTTCATATGTTAGTACGGCCTAGTCAAAGCATGAATTTAGTTGATAATCCCTTGATCGTTAATGTTCACTGTTGCTCTCCTTCCAGTCCCGCTGAGCATGAACTATTTTGCAAAGAAGAAAGAGCAAAAATGTCTGTAGACGTAAAAGCTGGTGGAGACAGACTCCAAACGGTAACTGCAGAGAAAGGTGGTTCCACAACACTGAGCTGAATGCAAATGGCTTAACACCTTTCAGCTTTTTGTTTGTGAAAAACTCTTTAGGTCAGTCATCATTTTCCTTCATAGTTTTCCACTGCTGTGTGTCGGTCACTCACAGAAAATCCCAGGTCTAAATATTCTAACGAGGCACTGTGACTGAGGGGAAACTCTGGAAATAAACCAGGAGGGAAACAAAGAAAACAAAAGCAAAGATCTGTGAAGTAAAGGGTTCCAGTGAGCTGGTGGATGGCAGCTGGGGAGTGGAGTGAAGATGGTTGAATAGTTCTGTTAAATATACTGAAAAACACAAAATCGCCCTTTTTTTATTCGTTTTTTTAGCTGTTTGGCTTCCCGGCTCTTACTGAGTAATGTCAGACATTACTTTACATTTGACTAAGAAAATTAAACATTTTCCAACATAATAAGGAAAGTCAGCGTAATATCCCAATAAGCTTAAAAGCAGATATTTAGTCAACACAGGCCTAAACCAGCTTAGATAAGCTTTCTTCTGCAAGAAGTCTCCATGAAAACAAAATGAAACTAAGAACATTTGGCCATCAGTCCTCATTTCATTTGAGGCCCCGTCTGCTGCTGAGCTGCAGTGCAAACACTAACTGTGTTTGGTGAGCTGGAAAGCAGCTTAGTGCTTCAGTTCATCGAGTTCAGCCAAGCCAAAACATCATCCACACCAACAGGGAAGAGGATAACAGGGAGGAAAATTATGAAGTTAGAATAAGAAGACTGGAAGCGATAGTCCAGATGAGGACGATGATGATGATGAAAATGATGATGATGATGACGATGACGAAGATGACGAAAACAGGAAGAAAAAGAGGGATAAAAAGCAGAGTGGGGAATCAAAGAGAAGGATCATGTCTGGAAATGTTCTTCTCCCTGAGCGCTGTTCGCGGATCACTGTAAACCGGGACTCGGCGAGTTGCTCTGTCCTTTGCCCTCTCGCTCTGATTGTCTATTAAGGCCGGCAAAAAATAGCCACAGTTTGGTACACACCAGATCCCCAAGTGGCTCCAGGGATTCTGGTAATGTCCCTGGGGAAATCCAGCTTTGGTTTAGGGATGAGGCCTTTAATCAGAGTGATGATGTCTGCCACCATTAAAGTGAAATTTACTTGGTCTCAGTGATCTGCTTCTCGCCTTTAATTCTGATGGAAAAGATATTGGTCAAGAAGGTATCAGTCCAGTTTGCCCAAATACATTTTTAAAAAGGTCTAAGCAGGTCTAAATTCACCCCATAGCCAATCAAATGCAGGAAACCATCTAAATTCTACAAGCAGGATAAAATGCAGTGTAGTGTCACTCACAGCATGTGAAATAGCCTTCCTCCTCTCAGCAGCAAGCAGTGGTGGGGCATCTAACCATTTGCCTGAACATGCATTGAAGTAATAGGAAACTTGTTTGAAGTGAATCTGACAGGGAAATTATATTTTCCTCTACGTCCCGCTTTTCTAATATAGCCCTGGGCAATCACCACTGTCAGACAAGAAGTACAGCTCATAGATCAGAGCGCCTTACCAGTACTGGGAAAGGGGTCAGAATGTGCCTGTGACCTCGGGTTGCCATATAGTGTAACTGCCGACATGTAGAGCATGCTGTTTGCAACATGCTGCTACTAACACGACAGGTGTGGCCACCCCCACGCACCGCAACATGAGTACGGCCTACATGCAGGAACATTAAACTCATGATGTCCTCCCGTTCCTGTTTTAGATCAACCAAATACTAAAAAGTAGTCTAATAAGTGGTCTGCATCTTTACCTGATTCCATCTGGACCAGTCCTTCTGGCTGTTTAACTTGGGCCTTACGTGCTTTTGTCAGCGACTCTATAAGATCAAACGTAAACAAAAAAGATGTCTTAACCATTTCTAGTCAGATGTTACACATATTCACCCAGGAGTTCCCCAAAATGTTGGACCTTTTTAGTAAATACTGCTTAGAAGCACCGCTCCACTGAGGAAGCAGCTCAGATGTCTCTCTTCAGCAACTCGTGACTGTTGACAAGCAAGCTTGGAGCTCCATGAGCATTTTCTATAAAATTCAAAGTGTCTTCTGACCACCAATCGGAGGCTAAATGAACCCACTGCTGTTCCATCTGCGCAGAGCATTCAGTTTGTCTCAGAATCAGGAACGACTCTAAGGAAGCACATTCTAGTCGCAGGTTGGTAAATCTGCTCAATGTCTGAGTGCCACTTTCTGCTAATTTGCCTGATTTGGAAGTCCATACATTTCACCAGAACATGTCTCTGCAGAAGGAAATCCAAAATTGTCAGAGTCCTCACAATGTGTGCTGTGTGATTCTATCTCTTGTACCTAACATTTCTGTTCCATCCTGCAGGAGACCAACACTGTATTTTCTTCCTAGCTGGTTTCAGTCTCTGAGCACTTCATCTGTGCCACTGACCTCTGCTTCACCACACAGCTTTCTGCTAAACCGCCTCACCCAGCCAATCAAGCAATCAGCCAATCAGGCAGCAGATTCATTCACAGGACTTCTCTGTCTCTCTTTTTCAAGCACTCCTATCTGGACAGGGAAACCTCTCTGATTCTGAGAAACATTGCAGGAAAGCCCTCCCACCTGCTGACCAAGGTGACTCTTTTCATTCTGATCACTACTCCTCTTCTTGCATGCCAGCCTCCCCCTTTTGCTGTTACTCGATCTGTGCATGATGAAGGCATGTAATTGTCCCTTTTCTTCCACCTTCCTCTTTCCTCGCCCTGGGCCAGTCTGCTGTGTTACAGGAAGAGTTGATTGTGTGTCAGTTGGTTGGTGCTTGGACCTGTCCAGCCGGTGTACCATCTATCCCAGATCTCCCCATGTTGTGTCTCTGTGTGACACTTCAGTTAAACGCATAGAATGCAAGTGTGCCGAAGTCTCCTTTAAGCATTGTATGTGTGCAGTGATGACGGACCTTTGACTGAAAGAGGCCATTTAGCTTGTCTCCATGAAGCATGAAGGTTTGATTGAAGCTTAAATGGCCTAAGCTAAAGGGAAGGGCATGCGTGGTTATATAGGAGAGTGCCTGAACTTTCTGATGGCTGGAGAGTGCATGGGAGATGTGATCACACAGGAGTTGTTGAACAGCTTAAGCAACAGCTAACTGGGAACAATAATCAGCATGTTGTTATTATCCATAGTCGATACCAGACGCTGTACGAAAGGACAAATAACCTTTAATTCTCACTGTCTGACAATAATTGTGACTAAACTTTTCCAGTATTAGGTCTGTTTGGAAACATTTAAATATTTATTTTTCCAGCATCCCAGAAAAATGAGCAACATCATTTGTTAGAGATGATTTTGTTTCTATGTTCTTTAAATTCCGACGTTTCCATAAGATTCCTTTGTGTTTAATAGGATTGTGTTTTGCTGCGATTTTGGCACATTCCTCCTGACAGAAATGGTGTCACTGCTCTGCTCAGGCACATCTTTTCAGCTCTGACCACTCATGTTCTGTAAGACTGAGATCAGGAGGCCACTCCAGAACATTGACTTTGTTAACCTATTTCATGTTACAGTGATGACTTCTTCCTCTTAGAGTGACCTAGCTAACTAGGAACAATAATCAGCATGTTGTTATTATCCTTTCAGACCGTGTCAGGACAGAACTTTAGCTTTTGTGTTAGGGTCAATTTAGGGTGATTTTCTAATAAAATACATTTATGTCAGAACCCCTCTTCTCTTTGAGCTCTGTGATAGTAGTTCAGGTGAGTCAAGTGAATTAACCTATCAGAAGCTTGCCATGCCAACTGGGCTTTCTAAAACATCACAAAAGTATAGTAAACCTATTTTAGTAAACTATGTAGACAGTGACAAAAATATTACCTAAAATATTTTTTAATTCTTCTGGTATTTACATAAGAGAAATGATATTTAGTAATCCTATCTGACCTCAACCAAGGGATGCTTATTCTGATTTAATGTTGGACATTGAGAACAAATGGTTGTGTTATATGCGCAGCGTATGCAACTGCTGTGATTCAGAGTTTGAAAAACTAAAAGTTCAGCAGGGGCAGATGTAAAGATTTAGGGACTAAAAGCCCTTGATGGACAATCCCTTTGTGGTCACACTCCGCTTGGACTGTTTGCCATTATTCTCTAATGGAGCCTGTTGGAAATTAAATATGAACCAACAACAGGTAAGTGTAATAGCTAACACTTGTGTGGCTGCTTTGATCACCTTATAGTCATTGAGTGACCAGGCATTTGCTCCCCAAACCACCCACTCCAACCACCACCACAGCCTGTGGCTCCGGTTTAAAGCTGATGCTTGCTTATTTTGAGGTTGCCTGTTTGATTCCACCTCGCTACACTTGGACTTCAGCAAAGAAACTGTAGCCCTGAAAAATCTATGTATGTACGTGTGTGCATAAGATTGTGACTTGCTGTTTAATAGGGCTTGTGGACAGTAAGGCTAGAACAGTCCTATATAAAAGAGACCCAGTCAACATTTAGGCCGTTTCTGTGGAACTATTGCAGCCGAGTCCCCATCTTTCTGGTGGCATTTTATATACAGGTATTTACAGTGTTTGAACAGATAAATGCGGCACCTTCAGACATCTGGACATTCACAAAGACTCCTGCAAAGGTGTTGAAACGTTTGCAGAAAATTTTGAGCAAAGGTCCAGTTGCCTTCGACTTAAGGCTGTTTGCTGTTGAGCTGAGAATTTGCGCAGGCAACTGCCCAAAGACAAACTCGACTGGTGGAGGTCCACAATTCCCTGCTCAGTACCTTGGCTGATGTACTTCAATTTCCCCATGACATTACACAAAGAAGCAGTGTGCTTGAGGGGTTGCCTTAAATAAAATACATCTACAGGTGAGCCTTCATTTAGCTTGAAGGTGGTGACTTAACATATCAGACCCCTACAAAGCCATGGCACCATCATCTATGCTTGCCCAACGTTTTCATTGGCATAATTATCTTTGTCTACATCTTTGTCTATTGACTTTCATGAAACTTGGGGTTGGACTAAAGGTGTGTTTCATACGGGACTAGTGAGATTTGGTGACCTGAAATTACAACAGCTGCTGCTGCCACTCACTAATGCCAACTGTAATATTTACCTTTTTAGTTTTGTCTTATAGGTGCGACTTTATACCATTTCTAATTTGCTGTTTTATTCTTCCTGAAACCAAGAAATAGATGGTGAGTTTTTTGCCAGCAGCTGTTTAAAACAGTGAGTTAGGGAGTTATTTGAGATGTTGTGTTTGATCTGACATGTGTATTTGGTTTATTGTAGCTGCTGTGCTAATAAAAATAATGAATGGTGTTTCAGGATGCTTTTCAAGAAACACAAGGTCACCGTACAAAGAGAGAAATAAAACACAAGCAATAAAACTAGACAGTGAAATAAAAATGAAAAACAACAAGATGTGGATGTTAAGTTAGATATGCAATTTGGAAGATGTGTGTCTTAAGTGCATCTTAAAAAATAGAAAGTGATTTTTATGCTCCCCATAATACTGAGATGGATACAAGGGACAGTAAGATGGATGGAAGAGGAGGACCTGAGGGAAGGGGAGTGTGTGGTGACATGAAGGAGTGCAGAAAGCTGCCCATTTTCAGTCAGGGAGGTTGTGGATAGATTTGAAAGTAAAAAACAGAACTATTCCAAGCTGCTGCATTTTGAAGGAGTTGTAGTTTATAGTTAGTTTATAGATAGTTTTATGGGAGCGACCATACAGGAGGGAATTGCAGTAATAAAGACGTGGAGTAACTAGATTATTGACAAGAATGGCAGCTGTATGGGGGGTGAGGGAAGGACGAAAATAGTTAATGTTTCTGGGATGAAAATAAGCAGACCGTGTGATATGATTAATATGAGATTGGAAGGAAAGTGTACTGTGAAGGACGACACCCAAGCTCTTTACCCGACAGGATGGGTAAAGAAATGAATTATCAAGGTTAATAGCAAAACTGTTGACTTTAAGTACAGATTTGGTGGTAATTAGGAGGACTTCAGTTTTGTTGTTGTTTAATTTCAAGAAGTTGGAGAAAATCAGAATTTACTTTCCTGGAGACAATCTGAAAGGGAGGAGGGAGTATGGGTGGTGAATGGTTTAGCAGAGATATCGAGTTGAGTGTCATCAGCATAATGATCCCGGGAAGAGCATTGTGATGCCTCTACCGCAGCCCAAGACTCTCGGCTGACCAATGCAAACAAACCAGAGGGACAACTATCATTGAGTTGAATGAAATCATTAAGCTTTGGCCACGTTTCCATTAAACAAAGAAAATCCAACTTATGATCATGGAAGAGGTCTGAAGAAGCTGCCCCTTTTTCAGTGAGTGAGCGGATATTTAGCAGACCAAAGTTGACGAGCGAGATTTCCTGCGTGACAGCTGAGTTTGTGCGAGCCAACTTGGCCAAGTGGGCAAACACACTGTGGTTCACAGCATGGCCAGGTCCAGGTGAAGGATGTCGAGACCCTGACCAGATCGAAGTGATCTGGATTGAATTTCCAACACAAAGGTTATAACAAGTAGCCTCGTGAGACCATCCTGATCTCGCGAGCTTTCAAGGTTTCACTCGCAGATCAGTCTGGCTACTCTCCGTTAAAGAAAATTTGGAGCCGTTCACCAAACGAACGTCCAATCAGCGTTGGCTTTGAGGCGGGTTGAGGTGTGACGCAACGGGAAGCGCGTCAGTTCAGTCTAAACAACATGGCGGCTTCATCCGATGAAACTAGCGTTAGCGTGGCTATCGAGCAAGTTTTATCGGAATTACAGAGTATTTCTCTGCTGAGCTAACGAGCCTTTACCTGCAGCAGCAAGAGTAGCTTGGCTTGTGGTTGTGTTTTCGTCGTCGCTCTGTTACGAGCGACGACGAATCTGATTGGTTCATTTGGCCTGTCTATCACCAACATAGGCCAATCAGCTAACCAGTATTTTCGCCCCTTCCCAAAGTTACTTCAACGGAAGGTTTCCAGATGGATATGCTGAGCAAATCTATCTGGCGGAGTCAGGTAATATAACAAGACCCTCGATACACATATCTTTTGCAGGGCTGGTAGCTGATTACCAATTCCAGGTACATGGGATGGCTAAAGGCGGTGCTGTGATTCAGGGACGTGCAGAGACCGTTGGAGGGGCAGGTGCTCAAAGTTAAAAGAGGGCACATGGGGCACGGATTTAAAACACGATACAGAAACATACCTTGCTATACATCCGGCTGAAATGTACCAACTCATACTATAAAGAATGTAACATGGAATCAAGGGCGTAGGTTTGATTTGAACTTTGATTTGAACTTTAACCCTAGGGACACTTCATTGCTCTGACATCATTGGTCCTACGCAGTATGCATGCTCCTATTTCTTTATGCTTGACTTGAGCGTCAGGGCGCGTTTCTTCTGTCTAAAGAGAAAAGCAGTATTTCTTACTACATTTATACAAATTTTATAAGCACGACACACACTAGATGCTTTTTGTTAATCTGGTGGCCTAGTGGTTAGAGCATTGATCTTGGGTCCCAGAGGTTCTGAGTTCAACTCCCACAGACTACCATTCTGGGTCCCTGAGCAAGACACTTAACCCCGATTGCTCCCCTGGCGCCGCACAGTGGCAGCCCACTGCTCACCAAGGGGATGGGTAAAGATGCAGAAGTGAATTTCTCCATTGTGAGATCAATAAAGTTCTATTATTATTATAAATTATAAAGCAGCGCCCGATCTGATGAACGTTGAATTGAGACTTTTTTCCCACTTTGAAAAAGTTTGCATTTGAACTTACCAGCAACAGAGACCTATCAATTTTTACCATCTGCAACATTCCAAACACATTTCTTACATCATATATCTGAAGAGTAGATAACAGCTTCTCCTTACATATCTTCTCAGACAATTAAATTATTTCCCTAACAATAGTGAGTTGTCGATGTTTAAATGTGCAGTAAATCTTAATACATAAGGAGCATGGAGGACCCAATACTGTACTTTGAGTAAGATTGGTGACACCAAAACTGAATTGTTTCATGAGTGGTTGTCCATTTCATCACTCAAATGAGAACCACATACTATTGGTATATACTAGTAAGACTAATAAAGAACAGCAGATAAAACTTTAAGATATGTTAAGGCCTATATTAAATTAATTTTACGACCATATCAACAGATTAAATACTTTTTACTTTTTTGGTGTACCAAATTACCCTCGTAATGAAGTAATATTTTATGGATTAAGTCCCTGATGATAAGAATGTCTAGCTCCGCCCCTGGTTTGCACTAATTTACTAATAGACAGTGTGGAAATCTTTGTACAATAAAAGCAATGTAAATAGTGTTCCTCGGTTGTATTTGTCGTAATTGTAATTCTAGAAGTAGAAATAGTGAAATAAATAGCACTATCATTTTGTGAAATCCTAATTACGCTATTATAAATAAGTAAAAGTCTAAACAAAATATAGCAGTTGTTTAGGCAGCATATAGTGTTGTTGTGTTGTATATCTTATAAAATAAATATCACCTGCTATTTATACCTGAACTGCATCAGAGGGTCAACAAAAACATTAAACAATAATAGCAACGAAATATTGGTAAAAGGGAAACCCTCACCTTTTCTTTTTCAAGCAGCTGTGGCTAAGAATCAGAATTTTTAATAGTCTACAATCTTTGCTTTTCCATCTTTCCAGCCGGCTTCAGAACTCCAGCCTGGCACAAAATATTTAGTTTTATAAAACAGATTAGGTTTCTGTTGATAAATGCATTATACTTCAGAATTAGATGCTATTTTGAGATGCTAACGTTGGTTACTTACATTTCTCAAGTTCCATAAATCAAAACTCTCTCGCCTGCTTCTTTACAGAACTGCACTCAGCAGCTTTCACCTATTTTACTGCAGATAAATAGTTTCTTAACTGGGACTAGTTCCGTGGCCTAGTATTAATTGTGGTAACCACAGTATTCCTGTATGATAACTGTAAAACTGAAATCTCCGCTCCAAGCAAGCACGCACACGGACAGACTAGAAAACAGCCAATCAGAAAGAGGGAAGGCGGGATTTAAAGCAGTATAACCAATGACAGTGGAGTTAAACAGCACAGAGCACAGTCAAGTGTGCTGCAGATTTAAAGGGGCAGGACCACTGAGCTATATTATACACTGGAGTGCTGATTTTGCCGAAAAACTGAAGTCACTGGCCGCCATCTTGCTACTCCCTACTCTCACAGAATCCCATAGGATTTGGTTGCAACAACAAGCAGTTTTCTGACTGTGTAAAAATATTTCACAGGTAATTCTACAGTCAGTGGATGTACTAACACTATTAACTACTAGGAAATTAGGTGCTGAAATATTTTACATGTTATTCATATTAAATATATATATGTATATATAAGTATGTGTATATGTATATATGTATATATATGTATACACATATGTAAATATATGTTTTTGTACATTGTTATTTATATATTTAGAAATGTTAAACATATATATTTAAATGAATAAAATGCAAAATATTTCAGCACATAACTTTCTCAGTACTTGATATTTTTAGAACATAACATAAAAGTATATGGCATTTGACATTTTAAAAGTCTTAATCCCCCCCTGAACATGAGAAAATCCGATGCTGTAGCGCACATATTCCCTAGTTACTGGGGGGAAATAGGGAGTACCAATATGGCGGCTGGTGGCTTCAAAGCGACTCGTTCAAACAGACGGTGATTAGCACTCCAGTGTATAATATAGCTCAGTGGGCAGGACAGATTGGCCAGCGTGAAGCAGCGGAGCTGGGAGCTGCGAGAGGAAAAGTAGGGCAGAGTGAGGGTACGTTATGTGGATCATGTAACCAGCCACGGTAGATCTAAATTATTATTCTTTTGGACATGCACCGTGCACACACACACACCAACAAACACGCACACATAAAAAAAAAAAAAAAAAAAAAAAAAAAAAACTGACAAAAGGGCACTTTGGGCACCAAGGGGCAAAGGGGCAGGTGCTCAAGCCCCCTCCGCCCCCCCCTCTGCACGTCCCTGCTGTGATTATTAGCAGCAGTAACCTAAGAGAAGGGGTCCTGTTGGGTCAGGTGTGCTTGGAGCTCTGCCAGAGGCATTAATGAAGCTTAGCAGGTAAAGTTGGAGTTGACTAATGCAGATCAATGTAGATAATTGGACTAACGGCTGCTTATCATGATGCTTCATGTTGTTTTCTGTTCGCTGGCAGGTGTCTGCCTATCTTGTCATCAGGAGCAAGCAATATCGTATTCTTTTAATAAAACCTGGCGCACTTGTGCTGCCAGGTTAAGTTCAATGAAGTTAGTCGAATTCTCAGCTCTTTCTGGACGATGTGTGCGGCTGTCAATAAGCAACCATTATAACTCAGCTGCACTCCAGATAATGGTGTTGTCTTCTTAACAGCCGGTGGTAAAGGGTAAAGGTTCATTATCTGAATATGGAAATAAGTCTGCAGGCTTTGTTTTGATTGGATCAAATTTGTCCTGACTTGATTGGATGATAAACACATGAGGTAGAAGGATAGGATGTCATAGAAATATGTGAGACGTACAAGGATAATCCTCTTTGGAGAAAAGGGCTGTGATTTCCGAAAGCATCACACACACACACACACACACACACAGATCATCTGGCAGCAAGTAGGCCCTCAAATCCAGAGATTTTTCCTTTCTGAAAAAAGGATGTTGCTAAGCTAGTCTTAGCTTGTTGCGTCTATTGTATTAATTATGTATTATTGACTCTTAATCATACTCAAAAGGCTTTGCACCATTGCTGAACTGTTTCATCAAGCAGTATTGTACTTGTCTTCAGAGCTTAGTGCATAGGTGGCTCTGAACAGAGGTCTCAGCCCAGTTTATCAAACTGAAACGAATGTTTTTAGCTTAACGATGTCCTTCTAAGATCCATTTGCGTTCAAATCTAGCTTTTACTGCTGTGGGTCAAGCCTCGCCATGCTTCTTGCTTCCAGTAATTCTGACTCCTCTGCTCAAAAAGCTAAGAGCATTTTATATCATGAGTCAAAGTAAAAAAAAAAGCCATTATTTTGCTTCATTTTATGGTCCCAGATTAGTCGGGGGTGGGGCAAGGCTGCGATGGAACTCGAGATTGCAGGCAGATTATAGGCTTCGTGGCTGGTCTAATTCCTGTAGCCATGATTAGGCTGACGGTGTAATTATCCGCTCTCATGAGAGAGACTTCAGGTTGCAGCTGTATGTGCAAACCTCTGCATATAACACCCTCTTTCTGTGTCAGTATCACACTGCAGCAGCCGCAGTGTGATAGTGTGCACACCCACACACACACACCGCTGGCCTACTTATGCTTCTGCCATATACAGTGATTCACATCAGCCGGCTCTGTTTTTAGCCTACAGCAGTTGAAGAGGGACAAATTCCTCCCGACTTCAAAGGCGGATGAATTTTTATTGGACAGACACTAATTTTAGCAGGCTTCATAATGTAGGTCAGCTGAATATCTGAGATGCAGCTGGAGATAACAAAAGTCAAGGCTGTGTAAATATAAGTACAATGAACATGTGAAAAACTGAATTTATGTGTATCATGTTTGATTGCTGCAAGTGAATCATGGTTTAGACTGAAGAACCGTCATTTAGACAGAAGTGTCATAAATTAGACAGGACTGTAAATGCAAGTGTCTATAACTGTGCTATCTCTCATTTAGCCTGTTTCCATTGGTTGCATTCCAGCTACATTACAAAGACCAGTATAGGACAGGTCCTAATCAGGAAAGCTTGCTCCTACAGCTCATAAGAACCAGTCATAGAGCTAAACCTGGACCTGGAATGTAGTCTCCTGGTACCAAACAATTTGTTGTCTAGTTCAACTGTCTTTCTGCACTTTGATTCTCTAATGAATCTCTGAAGAGGCTCAAACATGTTCTCAGAGAGACGTTTTCAGTGACGGAAGGACTTAGTGCTGCTAAAAGCAAAATCCTATTCTTTGCTTGGTTTTAGAATGGAACCAGTCAAGAACTGACTCTATGGCCAGTTATTTGATTTTATGCTTTTCTTGTATGCAGGAATTGAAGCTGATGATGCAACTATCTTTTTTTTTATACCACCTTGATGTAAACTTGTTACCATGTGATTAAGAAAATGGTCCATCTGATTCTGTAACTTGGGTACTTGGGCTTCTGTTGATGAGCTTAATGGTGCTCTGTGTGTGCGCGTATGTGTGTGTTCTTGTACTCGCAGCTGAGTGACAAATTTTTTTGCTAATTTTACTGGTAAAGTGAGGACCTTTTTTGATCCCCATTTTTTTCTGGGTTAGGTTTAGGACTAAGGTGCCAATTAGGGTTAAGGTCGCGTATATGCTGGTAAAGGTTAAATTTCAGATTAGGGTAAGGCCATAGAAAGGGTTGACAATGAATGGAAGTCAAGGCAAGGCCCTACCTTTGTATTTAAAACGCAGGTGTGTGTGTGTGTGTGTGTGTGTGTGTGTCTCTGTCTGTTTGTCTTGGGAGGAGGGGTGTTGATAAGGAGTTTGGCCAACTATCTAATCTCCCTCAGCATCTTGACTTGGTTCTGCCCTTTAACTCGATCACAATGTGCTTGATGTGGCTGGCTTACATTTGATCAGGCAGACAGCCAAACACTTGTCTTCTGAGCTGGTTTGGACAGAGAATGAAAAGACAAAGAGGTGGACAGTTGGAGAAGAGTTGAAGACAGGGAAGAAGAGGTGAAACATTCTAACAGGAGGGAAGACCATGACAGCTTTAGATAAACAGATCAGTGATGTAAGTTGGCACAGCATCACTGCCCCTCCCCCTAACCCAGCCAACCTTGCTTCACTGTCTCCTCCTCTCACTCCCTCCATCTCACTTGGCCAGGGAGGATGTGACAGGACGGCAGTCAGCAAATACCGGCGGTGCTCTATCAAACATCAGTTGGTAACCATAGAAGCAGAGTGGGATCCCGAGCTGTTCCCTAATTCTCTCCTCGTTTCTGCAGATCTTGTGTTTGTGGCTCTTCTTCTGCTTTGCCATTTTGGAACCTGTTTGTCATCCTCACTGCATCTTTCCTCTCATCTAACGTGAGAAGCTGGAGCTGTAGTTTGGAGCGTCGCACTCCTGTGCAAGGAGGGACATGGGGGTCCGGCTGAGGTGCACACACCGTCGGTTCGGATAATCCTACCTCCGTGGGATCGTGGTGAACCCGCGGCGTTCTTGTGTTAATCCAGTCCTAATCCAGTGCAAACACAGTGATGAGGATGATTGTGAATGGGGCCTGAAGGAGAGGAACGAGTAGTGAGACGTTTGGGATGCTTCTGCACAGTTTGAACTCTCTGGCCAGTGGATGTTTGTTCTGGGACTAACTTTGACCGGATTTTCCCACACCTGGTCCGGAAGCTGGGAGCATGCTGCAACCCCTGTAGAACAAAAGTGTAGTTCCTCAGCAGGCTGTCTCAAACATCATCGTGTTCCACAGTTTTACTGAGTCAAAACCGCAGCGCTCCAACTGCAGGTTGCTCGGTGCGAGGCATCAGAAAGACTCCTGGATAGGTGTCAAAACGTTTCCAGAGAAACTGAGCAAAGTCCAGTTGCCTCCAATTTAAGCTTGTTTGCTGCTGTGATGATCCGGATAAATTTGCACAGGCATGTTTGCTGACCTTTCATTTGATGTGAAGCAGACACACAAGACTTTTTAGTTGAAATAAAAAAACTGCAGACCCACAATGAGTTCCTGTTGGAGGAATCAGGTAGGTGTGCAGCTGTTACAACTCTGTGACAAGTTTTGTTTTGAATTTCCTTGTGTATGATCGTGTGTGTGTGTGTGTGTGTGTGTGTGTGTGTGTGTGTGTGTGTGTGTGTGTGTGTGTGTGTGTGTGTGTGTGTGTGTGTGTGTGTGTGTGTGTGTGTGTAGGAGGAGCAGGCTGCCAAGCTAAAGGCGGAGAATATCCGGGTAGCTTTGGAGAAGATCAAGGAGGCACAGGTGAAAAAGGTGAGTCAACTTCACACACACATACGCTGTGTATATTTAGTCTATGTGTGCGTGTGTGTGTGTGGCACGTGTCCGGAGGACTTGGCTTTCTGGGTCAGGTTAGTGTTACTCTGCATTTAAAAGCTCCGGTCAATAACAGCTGGAGCCCCCTACCACATGAACACACACACACCACAGCACTCAACATAATGACCACTGCTAGTAAAATCCCCAAGCCAAAGGGACTGGATTAACAACCTGGATTTACTATACACACTCCCAGGGATTCCATTTTCCTCAGTGTGTGTGTTGTTTTTTTGTTGTTTTTTTGAAGAGGGGCAAATGTGCTAGAAGTCAAAACTATCTGTTGCATTGATCCTGTTCAAACGTCTCAGAAATGAAAGTGATACTTTCAGACGTCTCAGAGGGTTTCCTTCCTGTCTGCTAGAACATTGGAATTAGAACAGGCCCATATTACTTAGATTTGATTGCTTGCTTGACTGCAACAATGGTGTTTTTTCTTGTTTTTTGTTTTGACTATTTGATGATTCAGGTGGAGTGGATGCTGCAAAAGTGTCAAGCTTCCTTAGATAGAAAACTTTTAACCAACCTGTCTGGAGGATTCGAGTGAAGGGACTTTATAAAGTGTGATGTGTTGTGAATGTAAAAGTTTGGATCAAGCCAATACATGTAGTCAAGTTCTGTAGGGATTGTTTTGGCATGCATTTCAGTTCCATTGAGATTTCATTAATTTATCATCAACATTGGTATTAAGTAAATATAGTATTTTAAGTATTTTAACCTTTATTTTTCCATTTGTCCAGCATTGTGAAGGATTTTTAAAATCCAAGAATTGTGTTCACAGGTTTTGAATTGATTGTGGATTTTCTCTAATGCCGACACTGGCTGAAATTTACATGCTGGTATAATTCTTCCTTGATATTTAATTGCTTATCAGACATTGTAGAGCTCATTTAAAGGGGTTGATTTCTAGAAGCTTAATGTTAGCCCTGTTGTGCCATTACACAGTTTTAATATTTAATTAAAACTAAAAACTTAATAAATTAATAAGTTTTTAATAAATTAATTAATATTAAATAACTCTCGGTCTGTTAGGTATTGTCTGGTAAATATCAGCCCAAACAGCTGATATTAGGACAATACTTCAAATGGTTTAGACATTTTTAAAATAATTGCCTATTTGACAATAATAATTTGATTGTTTATTAAAGATTTAACATTTTAATGGTTCAATTATTTCCTAATAAATTAAAATATATTAATTACGACTTTTAAATTATGACATGCCAAAAGCAATTTTTCACTTTCAAGTGGCAAAAGTTGACTTCCACATGTTTATACCATGAAAAGAGCTTTTCTTATTTTGTTATACTTTTGACTCTTATTTTACACACTTACTTTGTAAAGAACCGTATGTCCTTGTCCGAGGCAGCAAAACGGTGAATGCCGAACCTCTGCTTCAGCGTTAGGCTCTCAACCTGCTGTCGTATTTCCTCCCGGAGAGACTGATTTTCCTCCAACTCCAGATCAACAGCTGCAGGGTCTGGAGCCTTAACTCCTTATCAACAGGAAAAGTGAAAAAGCTAAGCACCGAATTGTACCTGCTTGATGCCTGGCACAAAGGCACACTGCAATGTTCAGCTGTTGTACATTAAAACTCGCTGATATTTAAATCTTTTAACCTTACTCATGGTCAAACTCAGAAGCAAACAATAAAAAGCTGAAGGCTGCCGGAACTTGCAGTGCTGGTTCAGATTTAAATGGAAGTACAAAGGTTGGACAATAAAACTGAAACACCTGGTTTTAGACCACAATAATTTATTAGTATGGTGTAGGGCCTCCTTTTGCAGCCAATACAGCGTCAATTCGTCTTGGGAATGACGTATACAAGTCCTGCACAGTGGTCAGAGGGATTTTAAGCCATTCTTCTTGCAGGATAGTGGCCAGGTCATGACGTGATGCTGGTGGAGGAAAATGTTTCCTGACTCGCTCCTCCAAAACACCCCAAAGTGGCTCAATAATATTTAGATCTGGTGATGTGCAGGCTATGGGAGATCTTCAACTTCACTTTCATGTTCATCAAACCAATCTTTCACCAGTCTTGCTGTGTGTATTGGTGCATTGTCATCCTGATACACGGCACCTCCTTCAGGATACAATGTTTGAACCATTGGATGCACATGGTCCTCCAGAATGGTTCGGTAGTTCTTGGCAGTGACGCGTCCATCTAGCACAAGTATGGGGCCAAGGGAATGCCATGATATGGCAGCCCAAACCATCACTGATCCACCCCCATGCTTCACTCTGGGCATGCAACAGTCTGGGTGGCACGCTTCTTTGGGGCTTCTCCACACTGTAACTCTCAGGGATGTGGGCAAAACAGTAAAGGTGGACTTATCAGAGAACAATACATGTTTCAAATTGTCCACAGCCCAAGATTTGCGCTCCTTGCATCATTGAAAGCGACATTTGGCATTGGCACGAGTGACCAAAGGTTTGGCTATAGCAGCCCGGCTATGTATATTGACCCTGTGGAGCTCCTGACGGACAGTTTTGGTGGAAACAGGAGAGTTGAGGTGCACATTTAATTCTGCCGTGATTTGGGGAGCCGTGGTTTTATGTTTTTTGGATACAATCCGGTTTAACACCCGAACATCCCTTTCAGACAGCTTCCTCTTGCGCCCACAGTTAATCCTGTTGGATGTGGTTCGTCCTTCTTGGTGGTATGCTGACATTACCCTGGATACCGTGGCTCTTGATACATCACAAAGACTTGCTGTCTTGGTCACAGATGCGCCAGCAAGACGTGCAACACAATTTGTCCTCTTTTGAACTCTGGTATGTCAACCATATTGTTGTGTGCATTGCAATATTTTGAGCAAAACTGTGCTCTTATCCTGCTAATTGGACCTTCACACTCTGCTCTTATTGGTTCAATGTGCAATTAATGAAGATTGGCCACCAGGCTGGTCCAATTTAGCCATGAAACCTCCCACACTAAAATGAGAGGTGTTTCAGTTTCATTGTCCAACCCGTGTACGTCACCATGACAGTTGGCATGTAGCCTGGTAACTTAGGAGGCTAGAGGGTGCTGTAAGCGGACGATTGACCAGAAATTATGTCGGGCCACTTCCTGTGGCCATTGTTTACACTAGCTTGAGTTCACCTTTGAGTTACACGAAACACTATTAAATCAACATTAATGCTCCCTAATAATGCTGTAATAACGCTAGTACTATTGATCAATGGCAAAGCAAAACGAGACAAACATTATGTTTAGAACAAACTGTAGTTATGTTTACTCAGTGGTAGCTGTAAGCTATTAAGAGGGGCTAACTAGCGCTGTGTCAGCGGACATTCGGCGCTAATTTAAAAAGACTTTTAAGCTGTATTTGTTCCTAATGATTGGCCCAGACAACGCAAACACTAATGCCCCATTGGTACACAAAACCCTTATGGAAATAAAGTTTGTTATAACCGTAAATCACACTCAAACCACATCAGGAAACTATACTTTCAAGAATGCTAGCTAGCAGCTTAGCCTACTAGCTCCCAGTCTTTTGTCCAGTCAAACCTTAAAACAAAAACAGAAACAAAGTTAAAGGTGAACGAAGCTAAACTTTCCCTGTTTATTTCTCTGCCAAACCTCTAGCTCGAAGGGGGAACAGCCGTCGTTTGGGAAACCAGTAACCTGTAACCGGCTCCGGGGAGGGGGTGCGCTCGGGCTGTGGAAACGGCATTGTGTGGACCTCGGCACAGCAAAAATGTTTCCTTAGGCTTCCTGCAAGGCTGGGCACAGGTGTGGAGGGGGCTGTCTCAGTGTTTAGGCACGGGGAAACTGTTTCATGTGGTCTTTGGTCAGCTTCCTTGTGGGTATTTGAACCCCAAGGGGCTTGGCACATAGCAGGGTTGGTTTTAGAATGGAACCAGTCAAGAACTGACTGTAGAACTGACCCCCACCCCCCACCTCCTTCACGGTGATTGCACAAATGCCCAGTTTATCTGTTTCTAAAACAGTTAGTGTTTGAGATTATTATCCTGTTTCAACATTAATTTGTGTTCCTGCCGGCACCCTCTCAGTCCTCTCAGACGTTGTCCCAGTATTGTCCAGGTTATAGCGGCTTTTAGTATTTGTGGTTAATGGGCTGTTTGCAAACTTCCTAATTAATTTCCTTCTACTTGAGGCTTGATCTGTTTTGGTTAGAATTCTGAAAACTGAACACAGTAGGGTGTTCCAGTTGGATTATTATCCCAAACACACATCACTCATTGACAATGCAGGCTGACATGAAACTTCTGGAAAAACATAAACCCTATTTAAAATCTATGGGCCAAGATGGGTCAAGTGTTAGAGGCCTGTCTAGACCCTAAACTTCTGCAGTCAATTCTTGTTTTCAGAATTCATATGACCCCTATATGCTGCCTCGGTCAGTGGGACCCGCTTTCATTTTGTCATCTTAAGAAAAATTCTACAATCTTTTTTTTTTTTTTGTCTGTATGTTTTTGCTAAGAGAGGCTTAAATGTATTGTGGATGAGGGAAAGGTTTATGTGTATGGTGCCAAGGAAGAACTTTCTGAATAAAAAATGGATAGTATGAAAATTAATTTGAAGACTAAGATAAGATTTGTCTCCTTGCGTTAGAAATAGGGCTGGACGATTTAGAAAAAAACAAAAAAAGCAGCCCTGGCCATTTTATGGCGTTGCTTAATTACCTATTTTTAAATAAAGATCACTGAATTCAAACACAATCCTTTATTAACCCAACTTTTTACCAAACTGTAAGTCTTAAAAAAAAAAGAATGTGCTCTCTGAACTCTTTGAAGGAGGCGGTGCTTGGTGAAGGAGCGTTCCTGGGTCTGTGTTTGTGATTGGTTGGGAAGATGTAATGACTGTATTAACCTACATGATAGGCTAGAATGCAAAAGGAAGGAAAACTTTTTATTGACCCTTTTTTCTATCGAACCACACGTCTATCAGTCAATATATATTATTATTGAATTATCATCCAGTCCTAGTTAGTAATACTGACCTCCTAAGAAAGGTGTTACAAAAGCTGATCATCAGTTGGTACCAGAATGGCCTCCCATGTAGAACACTGAGCTCAAAGGGCATGTTTAGTCAAACCTTTAAGATGAGAACTTCATAAGGAATTAAGCATGGTTCAGAAAGTCCAAGACAGTGCTACAGAATCTTGTTGCAGCCAGTGCAGTTCAATCAACACTGATAGCAGGTTGGTCCGAGTGCATCTGCACACACAGTGAGGTTAAGACCTGTGGGCAGGAAGGGCTGCACAACAGCTCATCCACTCCAAGACGAACATCAGGGACAGAGTGGTCCTGAATTAGGTTCAGGGAAAGCTAGCAGATGGACTGCTTTGCATCAAACGAAAGAGGCTTCCCTCAGTTCTGATCAAGAACTCTGCCACAAACAAAGTATAAGATCAAAACATCCTCCAACAATCCAGACCTTCTCCAGTGATGATCTATGCATGTTACTGCATGATGGAGAACTGTGTTCAAAGGTCAGAGTGACAGGATTGCTTTAAGATCAGAACATTTAAACTGTGGACCATTCAGGACACGCTTCAGACGTGAACCTGTGATCAAACTCTTGGAAAAAGGGCCTCTTCTTATTAATTAGCCATATTTGCTTCTAAAAGATCTTGATGGTTTATTTGCTCTACAGTACATCACTAGGCAGCACACGTTGCTGAATAAAAGGACTCATCTTTGTCAAATGGAGCTTTTTTTCTGGATCATATTTTGGTTCAGATGTATAAAGCTAGTTAAAGTCTGCCTGAGGATTTTGTCCACGATGCCTTGATGTGCTGATGGACCTTACCTCCCCTCTGTGAATGCCTAGTTTTGAATCACCCTGATGATTCCCAGCCAGATCTCTGTGAGCTGACTGGGTTCCACTGTCACTGCGATGTTTTGTTGCTTTGAACCACAGTAACAAGATGGCTGATCTCCTCTCTCCTGTGTCTTCTTCACAGCTGGTGATTCGTGTTCATCTGTCAGATGAGAGCTCAAAGACCATGATGGTGGATGAGAGACAGACCGTCAGACAGGTACACCTTCTGCTCCTGCACCAGTAGAAGAAGCTGGTAGGCCGGGCTCTCAACAAGTTTTTAAATGGGTGACATCAATTATGAGATCTAGACTAGCTGTTTAAAATTTTTAATGTTTTTGTTGCTGTTGTTGTTAAACAGTGGAAGGAAAAAAACTGTTATTTTCTCCATTGTGGGAACATGACCTTTCTGTCTCAGGTTCATCCCTCTTATCTATCTGTTCAAATATTTCCAGGCATCATACTCATGTCATCTTCATTCCTGTCTGTGTAGCTTTCCTCCAGAGTCACTGGTTAGAGCAACTGACACCAGCTTACATTGTATAGGACGCTGGCAGACGTCCTACAATGGTTTAGTGGATTAGGATAATCTGGTCTTGTAGAACCTTGTAGCCTGTAGAACCATCCCCAACCGCCTTACTCTTATCAGTTTCTCGCGTTGAGAACAACTGTATGCCCCACCCACCCCACCTCACCGCCACTTCCTTCCCTCAAATTTCATTTCACAGCTCTCTACAGATCCCCTCACACAATCCAGATAATTGTAATTTTAATGACACAGTTGGGTCCACACTGCAGATGGTCTCCCATTTGACTCTAGAATGTGTTGCTATACACAGGAGTTCATGGTTGACCCAGTGGTTCCAAGGTTCCCATGTCCCAAGGCTGCCAAACAAGCCCAAATCATCAGCCTGCCAGCACTGTGCTGAACTGCTGGCGTGAGATGTCGGGTTTTTCTCCAGACATGGTGCTGCATATTATAACCAAACATCTCTCTATGGTTTCATCTGTGATCATCTGGTCCAAAATTCTTGTGGTTTATTCAGATGCAGTGTTTAGTAAATTGTAGTGCAATTTAGGGCTATCATTCTATCCCTGCTATCTAACCAGCTACTCTTTTTTTCTCCCCTTAAGATCCTTTGGTGTCGTTATTAATGCCATCTACAAGCATGACACGTAGCTGTGGTTGTTTTCTAGTCAGTACAGGACTCGTGGCTGCAGGGCAGGATCTGACAGTGTCTCCTGTGCTTCAGGTTCTGGACAGTCTGCTGGATAAATCTCACTGTGGTTACAGTCCGGACTGGTCTCTGGTGGAAACCATCACAGAGCTGCAGATGGGTGAGTGCACTAAAATAAAAGCATCCACATCTTCAGAAGTGTGGACTAATGGTCAGAGCATTGCACTTGTGTCCCGGAGGTTCTGGGTTTAACTCCCACAGACTGCTACTCTGGGTCCAAGACCCTTAACCCCAAATTGCTCCCCAGGTGCCACACAGGAGCAGCCAAGAGAACTAATTTCATGTATGTTGCAATGACATTAAAGATTATTAAAGGTTATTACCATTCTTAGAATGAATGAAATATTGATTAATTCAGATATAGCGCCTAGGGACCCCGTGTAAAGCGGGGTCTGGGGCAGTTTGGGGAACGCACCTCACGGCTAGCGCTCATGTAGCAGCGGCCGACTGTGTGTGTTCCTGGCAACGCAAGGCCTCAGTCAATCGTTCCCCCAAAATGTGATGGACGGTTGTACTGGAACTGAAATTTCGATTGTAATGCAAATTGCAGTTGACTAATAAAATTGATTGATTGATTGATTGATTGATTGATTGATATAGGCTATATTAAAACAGTGTAAAGCATGTGATATAGCGTAGCTACTGTATATTTGCACACATATTCTAATCATAATCAGAATTTAAAATTAATTTAAATATCATGAATAACAAAAAAACAACACCTCCGGCTCCTGTCTGTCTCGCTGCATAGCTGTCTAGTGTATAAAGCTACTGGGTGCTGTGCTGCTCTCCGTAGTGAAGGAAAAGAGACGGCAGTCCAGTGTTGCCAACTTAACAACTCTATTGCTATATTTGGGGAGTTTTTTGACCCCTCTAGCAACTTTTTTTTTTTTTTAAAGCGACTAGAAACTAATCTAGTGATTTTTCTCTGTGTTTTTGCCGATTTAGCAACTTCACATGAAAGCAGCAATCTTTCACTAGGGAGACATAGCTGCTAGAGCTTCCTACTTCCCTCAGAGCTGTCTCACAGGCACAGGTTTCTGCCTTGTCCTGAAAGCTCAGCATTCAGTCAGAGCAAAGAGAGCAGAGAGGAGACCTGCTCTGTTTTCACATTGCAAATGTATAACACATGCAATATTTTTACCTGGAGAAAATGCGTAGCTTCTCTCCAATAACACTTAAGTAGATGCCTGCAAAAAATCAGACATTAAATGTAAGGTTGTGATATTCTGATAATAGATTATCTGAACTATATCCTGATGTTACATCAAACTGCGCTGGATGTCAATATTCCCTCTATTTCACTCAGACACAGATTTTGGTTGTTCCATCTCTGACCCTCTAACAGCTATCCTTAGTGTCTTCCTTTTGGCTGACGAGGTCAAATCATCCCACTTCAACAGAAATACAGTTTCTTATGCATCATTACATAACTACTGCATTATACAGCTGGCATGAAAAGCGGTGAAACATCTTGCCTCTGCTCACTGGACTAGAGAATTTGTGGCTTACTGCTTTTTGGAAGAAATGCTCGTAAATGTATGTAATTGTGTATTTTTCATGAAAAATTAACAAAACTGTAAAAAGCACCTCAGATCAGACTTGAAACAGGTGGGAAGCGACAGATTATATAGTATAATCCTATTACAACCATCCCAGTATTGTGTGTCTACCCTGCTTTTCATTGCCATAGGAGAATTGTCACGTTTTGCATAAATTAACCAACTATACCACACACACACAGAGCTCCGTTTAAGAAAGTTTATTAAAGAGGGGGTGGTTGTGGAAGAAGGTGAATGGAGGAGCTGGAGAGCTGGTGAGACTTGGAGGTCGCTGGAGTGCTGCGGACGATGAGCCGTGGAAACAGGTAGCCTCCAGAGCAGGCTAGAACGTCCTGATGCAGAGGAGACAATGATTATTCCCAAAGGAGGTGGCCTTACTTGTGGCTGGAAGGAGCAGGTTGACACAGGGAGCTCTGATGACCGGACGTGGAAATATCTCCGATGGCCAGACTTGGGACTGTTGACACATTACCAGACGTGGCAAAATCTCTGGTAGATTGTGCCACAGACGGGTGGTGCTCGGGAGGACGTGGGAGCTTCTCTTGCTGAAGCAAAGGAGAATGAAGACAGACCAGCGGTGAAGTGAAGGTGGAGTGAGGCTTAAATAGGGAGGCTAGCAGGTGGATTGGATTCTGTCTAATTGGAGCCTAACGGGTGTGACTGATTACTGGAGGAGTGGAGGGTAAACTGAGCAAGAGAATGTTAAAACTGAAAACTCACTGGAAACAGGAGCAAGACAAAAAATAAACCCTGACAAAAATATGTTGCCCTAAATGACATTCTAGAATTGTCTTACTATCAGCGCGTCTGATAATATAGAGAACATAGTTTGATCCCCAATTAAGCCAAGCTCCCGCAGAACACAGTGACACTTCTGTGCCATGGTCACCATAGATGGCAAATATCTGCCCTGGAACTGTCACAAATTTTACTTGGATAAAGTGGACTAGGTAGAAGTAATTTAAAATCTTAATGTTCAAGTAATCGATCAAATAATTCCATGATTTAACGAGCAATCAGAGAAATGCGTGCTGTCTTCAACAGATGCCCCTCCCGCATTCCATAACTTTAATCAGAACCGGGTCTGTTCACATGAAGATGTGTCTCCTAGCCTATGTTTTACAGTCAGTAATGTTAAAAACTTGAAAGATCCATGCCTGTTTTTAGTGTTGTAAAATGTTGTTAGGACCATTGTTACATTTTATTATACTCGAGGTATGCAATTAAAGTTAATTACCTTAATAATTATCTTTATTTTGTCATTGCAACATATATTCCACCGAAATTGGTCCTCTGCATTTAACCCATCCCTTAAAGAGCCTGGGGAGCATTATGGTGCTAAGGGTCTTGCTTGTGGACTCAGAGTGGCAGTCTGTGTGATTTGAACCCAGAACCTTGCAGCCTCTTTAAGATACAAGCACCTTGCTCTCTAACCACTAGGCCACCACTTCCAACTAACATGCTCCTTAGAATTTTATTTGCTCAGCTGGATATTTTTTTAAGTAATATTTTCTATAATATTATTGATTTTCAACAATTAGTATGATGGTTTAAACTGCTCTTGAAGATGAGACCTTGTGTCCCAATAGGCGTCACTTGTCTAAATAAACATTATGAATGAATAAATAAAAGGCAATATTTCTTATAGTATATAACAGAAGAATAGCCTAAAACAAGACAAAATGTCACCTGAGACTCCAGCAAGAGACTCCTTGCTCTTTAACCTTAGGAGTCTAATGGCTAAGGGTCTCACAGTTGTTCTCAAGGAGTAGGAAGAGAACAGAATTGACCTTGTAACACGTGAAAAAGGAAAATTTTCAGAAAAGGGGCGAATATCTAACCTGACAACAGCCAGCTGCATGTATCGCTCCGCCTAGCTCCACTCACATACATCTGGGACACGGTTCATTGAAAGTGATTTCCCCAACCAAATTTTTGGTCTGGCCAATCAGGACGCAGGGCGGGTGTTTCATGGATGTGACGTAGTGGAGAAGCCACCGTGAGATTCCAACAACAATGGCGGCTCGCATCGAGGAAGCAAGCGTTAGCATTGATGCTGCTATTTCTTCCGTGTTGTCCAATCTATCTGATATTGTTTCATTAAAAGAACATCAGAGAACGGCTCTGAAGGCTTTTGTTGGTGGAAACCATGTTTTCGCCCCTCTCCCGACCGGATTTGGCAAGTTTTGTTTTCCGGGGCGCGTACGCCGACCCGCGGCGCTTTGCCGCCTGTCTTCCCCCCTCTTCCTGTCAGCTCACTGTCAATAAAACGCTTGCCACTACAGTGTTTCCCGCAGGAATTTGCTTATGCGAGGCGGACCGACTCGCGGAGCGGGGGGGGGGGTGGGTGGAGGGGGGAGGTGGTGGGGTGACTTTTTCTCCGCGGACCGGCTCGCGGAAGGGGGGGGGGGGGGGTGGTGGACGACACGTTTAACCGCGGCTGCCTCGCCAAGATAGCGCTGCGGGAAACCCTGCACTAGAGCCGCAAACACATAAAAAAAAAAAAAAAAAAAGGTTTTTTTTTCCGGCGTCGGCCTCATCAGCGTCACGGGTTAGCTTCGGTGTGAGTGGTTGAAATAGCACGTCGATAAAGATGACAGACAAGTGGCTTATCCAATCATATGCAAGGAGTTTTGATAAGGCCCAGCCTTCAGTAAAGGCAATGCCTATGGCGGTGTCCCAGATGTATGTGAGTGGAGCTAGGCGGAGCGAGACATGCAGCTGGCTGTTGTCAGGTTAGCGAATATCCTGACAAAAGGAAATATTTACACATTTTAATGTCGTAAAAACTGCTATAATGTCCTGATACATTATGTTTGATATCACAACATGTTATTGTTGATCATGAGAAAATAACAGTTATCGATGATTTCATACTGACTAGTTTTAGGATGTGTTGCCATGTTTTCTTCTCAACAAGCACAACAACAGGAAAGAGAATAAACAACATTATTGGTCTGTTAACATGATAAACATAATGCTTTAGGAACAGGAAACACACTAATGTATGATTTTAGATATTCTGGAGGAATCACAGTTGTGAAAGAGTTTTGTTCATGAAGTTTAGACGTCGTTTAGTTAATTTGCGGTCAGACTGTTCACTCCAACTATAGTTAAAGAGTGGGATGGTTATTTTAAATCTGTTATTTTGCACAACAGGTAGTTTAGAAGAATATATTATCAAAAATTGATTTGTCAGTTGGGTGAATTTAGTGTTAAGTTTGGTTCCTTAAATCATTATGATGACGCATTCTGCTGCACTGAGAATGGCTTCCACAGTTCATTTGGGGGGGGGGGGGGTTGGCTGCTTGTGGCCGGGATAATCCTAAGAAACAGGTTAGCTGAGCTGAAGGGAACATATAAGCAGGGTGCGATTTGCTGGGGAGGATTGGGGGAATCCCCCCCCCCCCCCTCTGGTTGTGATGTCCCCCCCTCGGTCGTTCATGTTTTATCCCCGGGGGGGATACATTCCTCCCCCCTCTGATCTAAATAAGTAATATTAAAGTTCTCCGTCGCTGCGACAGATTTCCGTCATTTGGAAAATGAGCGCAAAATGTTCTGTGTAGACTTTTTATTCAAGATTTTAAACTGAAGCTCTGCTCAACCAATTGAAATCCGGCAGAGCCGGGACATTAGCCAATCAGAAAGAGAGTAGGGCGGGTCTTTGCAACGCGGAGGTCTCCAATCTGAGTTTTATCGGTGTTTAATCATTTTAACTTTTGGAAGAACATCTCAAACTGACCACAGATGCTATGAATGAGAATAGCGATGGTCAAAGATTTTCTTTGGATTTATGTGAACCACCAGGTCAGAAAGTTCAGTGAATAGAACAGCTGACAACAACTTCCCTCGGTAAGTATGTCTGTTGCTGCTCCTGCAGCTGACTAATGAATTATTTCCACCTGTGGCCATGTCGCCTGTCAGTGTTTATTCCCTCGCTTCCAGTTATTTAAGCTGATAAACGCAGCGACTAACCAGGGATCTCCTCATGATTCACTGTTATGTTTTATTTAAAACTGAAAGAGTAACGCTCTAGCTCAGCTAATTTAGCATGACACGCTTTTCTGCAACAAAGAAGGCAGAGCTGCTGTCAGTCAGTATGCAGCAGCCTCCACCTCATGAGCAGCTGAACCAGGACACTTGTTAAATAAAATGAGAAGGATTTTGATGCATACAGAATATTAAGGAAACTACATCAAAAATAAACAAATAAACTGCAGCTACAACATGGACTGGATAATGGGTTCTAACTGTGTGAGACCAGAGAAAGCCGATTCTCAGAGTTTTTGTAGTTTGTTTTTTTTCCACGGAGTGGAGGGTGATGTGAAGCGAGTCGCACCAGAAACATGTTAAATAGACTCCTGTGAATCTATGGACTCATTTTACTCCAACCCAAAACACCTGCCAGACAGACAAGCTAAACCAGTCAAGATTACCTTAAACAATATTAAACTTAGCAGAAGTTTAATAATTTTTTTTAATGTTCTTTGAAAGCAAGTTACGTTTTTTTTCTGATAAACTTTAAGCAATTTTATTAAACTTTTTAAAAATGGAACCTCCCATCCATGGATTTTTTATAACTGCTTTTCCGTACAGGTGTTACGTCATGCCGTATCTGATGGGGAAACGCGGCTTGATGTAACACAGGGTCGTGTAGGGGCTGGTGACTCTCAAGCAGTCAATGAGCGAGAGGTGGGGACACAGAGTCCATCCTGGACATGTCACTGGGCTAAAATATACCCGTTTTTGTAAACTTAAAAAAAGTTAATGCCTTTTTATAAACTCATGAATTGTGATAATAAATTAGTGAGCAATAACGGGCAAAGCAGAGACTGATTATTGTAATGTGCGATCTGTGTCGTGTTGGTTTTGTGTCCCTCTTTGTCCATGGCTGTTGTTGGCCTTGTATGATCATAGGATTGATTTATATTGAATGTGACAGTAGAGTTAATGTACAGGTGTGAAGAAGATGATGTAATGATGCAAGCTGCTGTCTTTTGAATTAGCTGCAGTTTATGGAGGGTTTTCCGGGGGACAAGGAGGGAAGGGTTTTGAAATTGTAAAGGGGAAAGGTGAGTGGACAGTTGACCAGTTTGGCAAAAGTGTGAAGGAAGAACTTGCTTGATGCTGTAAATATGAAAGTTAACCAGGTGATGTTATGGATGTGGAAAGTGAAGAAGATTATGGAGAAGGCTGTCCAGGATGACGCCAAGGCTCTGAAGCTGAAAGGTGGGAGAGATACAGGAATTGTCAATGGAGCTATCTAAAATTTTAGCTTCATCTAAACCTTCTACCTGTATGTTAGACCCAATCCCAACCAAGTTGTTTAAGGAGGTATTCCCTCTGATCAGTGGTCCTATTTTAGACATGATTAATCTATCCTTGGTAAATGGATATGTACCACAGGCTTTTAAAGTAGCTGTTATTAAACCTTTACTTAAGAAACCATCTCTTGATCAAGATGAGTGAATTACAGACCTATATCTAATCGTCTTTTCTTATCTAAAATTCTTGAGAAAGTAGTTGCTAATCAACTATGTGAACATTTACAAAGTAATGACCTACTTGAGGAGTTTCAGTCAGGCTTTAGAGCTCATCATAGCACTGAAACAGCTCTGGTGAAGGTCACCAATGATATTCTCATGGCCTCAGATAATGGACTTGTGTCTATACTTGTCCTGTTAGATCTCAGTGCTGCATTTGATACAGTTGATCACAATATTCTCCTACAAAGACTTGAGCATACTGTAGGGATTAAGGGAAAAGCATTAGGCTGGCTTAAATCTTGTCTGTCGGACAGATTCCAGTTTGTCCATGTTAATAATAAATTCTCCTCAAACTCTAGGGTCACTTGTGGAGTACCACAGGGTTCAGTCCTTGGACCAATTCTATTTACTATATATATGCTTCCGATTGGCAAAATTATCAGACAGCATGGGATTAATTTCCACTGTTATGCTGATGACACTCAGCTATATTTATCCATAAATCCTGATGAATCCAATCAGTTACTTCGACTGCAGTCATGTCTTGATGACATCAAAAGCTGGATGACTTTAAATTTCCTGCATTTAAATTCTGACAAGACAGAAGTTATAATCTTTGGGCCAGAGTCCTCAAAAAATAAAGTTCTTAATCAATCACTTAATCTGGATGGCATTAACTTGGCCTCTGGTAATAAAGTTAAAAATCTTGGTGTTGTTTTCGACCAAGACATGTCATTTAAATCCCACATTAAACAGGTTTCCAGAGTTTCCTTTTTTCACCTCCGGAATATCGCCAAAATTAGAAACATTCTGTCCAGGGGTGATGCTGAAAAACTAGTCCATGCATTTGTTACTTCAAGGCTGGACTATTGTAATTCTTTACTATCAGGAAGTCCACAAAATGCAGTTCGAAGTCTTTAGCTGATCCAAAATGCTGCGGCAAGAGTTCTGATGAAAATCAACAAGAGGGATCATATTTCTCCAATTTTAGCTTCCCTTCATTGGCTTCCTGTTAAATCAAGAATAGAATTTAAAATTCTTCTTCTAACGTATAAAGCCCTTAATAATCAAGCTCCATCATATATCAGAGCTCTGATTACCCCGTATGTTCCCAACAGAGCACTTTGCTCTCAGACAGCAGGTCTGCTGGTGGTTCCTAGAGTCTCTAAAAGTAGAATGGGAGGCAGATCCTTTAGCTATCAGGCTCCTCTCCTGTGGAACCAACTCCCAGTTTTGGTCCGTGAGGCAGACACCCTATCTATTTTTAAGACTAATCTTAAAACTTTCCTTTTTGACAAAGATTATAGTTAGAGTGGCTCATGTTACCCTGAGCTATCTCTATAGTTGTGCTGTGATAGGCCTAGGCTGCTGGAGGACATCAGGGTCTAATTTTCTCACTCTACTGATTTCTACTGTTCTTCGGTCTACTGTTCTCCAGTTTTGCATTGTATTACATTGAAATGACTGTCGTCATTTCAGCTTTTAACTTTTTCCTCTCTCTCTTTTTCTTCATAGTAGGTACACCTGGTCTGGCGTTCTGTTAACTGTGACATCATCCAGAGAAGACGGCTCACCCGCTACTACCATCTAATGTAGAACAGATTACTAGATCAATGTGTGCTTCTGTGCTTTTTTATATCTCTTGTTGTGTCTCTGCTCTGTCTTCTGTAACCCCAGTCGGTCGAGGCAGATGGCCGTTCATACTGAGCCCGGTTCTGCCGGAGGTTTTCCTTCCCGTTAATGGGGAGTTTTTCTTCCCACTGTCACTTCATGCTTGCTCAGTATGAGGGATTGCAGCAAAGCCATGTACAATGCAGACGACTCTCCCTGTGGCTCTACGGTTCCCCAGGAGTGAATGCTGCTTGTCGGGACTTTGATGCAATCAACTGGTTTCCTTATATAGGACATTTTTTACCAATCTGTATAATCTGACCCAATCTGTATAATATGATTGAACTTGATTTTGTAAAGTGCCTTGAGATGACATGTTTCATGATTTGGCGCTATATAAATAAAATTAAATTGAAAATTGAATTGAATTGAACTACCAGATTTGGTTAAAGTGGACTTTGCACAATAAGCAAATGAGGTTACTAAGGTGGCATGACGTCCACGGCCCAGGAATATATGGGCTGACTAGAAAAATTTCAGTCAAATTGATTATTTTTGCTTTAACCCCTGAATATTATGGATTTATATTAATACATGTCTTGTGTCCTTCACATTTGTAAATTAATTTTTTTGTTTGTTTTTAAAAAGTATTATTACCTTTTCTGCTCAAAGCGGTTAAAGTAAACTAATACCCACTCCCGAGTCCCGACAGTAGATGGCGCAAGTTTAAAAACAATAGTCTAACCTACTGGATCTAGCTAGCTACCTGAAAGAGCACCTGCTAGCTAACTTTTGAAACGATCCCCCCCTCTGGGTTTTTTGCAAATCGCACACTGCATATGAGAGAACCCAGAACTCTCGGCTTTCTTTAGAAAATATACATAGAGGAAAGGTCAAAGATTCCTCTGCCCTTATGCCAGGGGTTAAAGTTGTCCGTCGCTGCGACGGATTTCCGTCATTTGGAAAATGAGCCAATTGCTCTGTCTACACTTTTTATTGAAGGTTTTAAACTGAAGCTGCTCTCAACCAGTGAAACCTGGCAGAGCCGGGACATTAGCCAATCAGAAAGAGAGTAGGGCGGGTCTTTGCAAAGCGGACATCTGCCAATCTGAGCTTTATCGGTGCTCAATCATTCAAACTTTTGGAAGAGCATCTCAAACTGGCCACAGATGCATGAATGACAGTAGCGGTGATCAAAGGTTTTCTTTGGGTTTATGCAAACCAGCAAGTCAGGAAGTGCCGCGGATTCACCATCTGAAAACAACTTCCATCTGTAAGCAGTCTGTCGCTGCTCCTGAAGTTAATTAATTAATTATTTCCACCTGTGGTCATGTCGCCTGTCAGGGTTTATTCATTGGCTTCCAACTCAGCTGATATACGCAGTGACCAACCAGGGACCTCCTCATGGTTCGTTGTTACATTTTATTTAAAACTTGAAGAATAAAGCGTTAGCTCAGGCTAATTTAGCATGACACCCTTTTTTTTTTTTTTCTTTTGAGGGAGGGTCTGAACGTGAAACAATGTCCCGCATTTGACTAGGTCTGCATTGGAAAAAGTAATAAAAAAGAATAAATAATTTGTCCTGCGCTTTTCTGAACCAAAGAAGGCAGAGCTGCAGTCAGAGCGGCTATCAGTCAACAGCGTTCATCTAATGAGCACAGGGACACTCTTAATAAAATGACAAAGATTTTGATTGTTAAGGAAACTACATCAAAAAAAGAAATTGCAGCTACAACATGGACTAGAGAGCGGGTTCTAACTGGGTGAGGCCAGAGGTGATTCTCAGAGAGCTTTTATGAAGTTATTTTACTCCGACCCCAAAACACCTGCTAGACAGACAGTACTGCAGCCAAGATTACCTTCAACAATATTTAACTTTACGAAATACATTAACATTTTGTTAATTAAAAATATTCATATTTAAAAGCAAGTTATGTTTTTTTCTAATAAACCTTGAGCAATTTTATTAAACTTCTTTAAAATTTTATATCCAACCATGGATTTTCTATACCAGCTTTTCCTTACAGGTGTGACGTCAAGCCGTATCTGATGGGGAAACGCAGCTTGACGTCACACAGGGTCGTGGGGGTTGTGGGCTCCAGTCTCCAGTCACTGGGCTAAGATTTAACAGTTTTATTAAACTTCGTTTTACTAAACTGAGCTGTGATAATTAATTGTTGAGCAATAACAGGCAAAGCAGAGAGTGATTATTGTAATGTGCGATCTGTGTTAAACTAAAATGTATGACATCATAGTGTTGGTTATGTGTCCTGCATTGTCCAGGTTGTGGTTGACCTTGTATGTTCATAGGATTAATGTATACTGAATGTTACAGTGGAGTTAATGTACAGGTGTGAATAAGATGATGCAAGCTGCTGTCTTTTGTACTAGTTGTAGTTTATGGAGGTTTATGGAGGGAAGGGAGCTGAAACTGTAAAGTGGACTGTGGACGATTTTGGCAAAAGTGTGAAGGAAGAACTTGATGCTGCAAATGTGAGTTAACCAGGTGATGTTGTGGATGTGGAAAGTGAAGGAGATTATGGAGAGGGCTGTCCAGGATGACGCAAAGGCTCTGAAGTTGGAAGGGTGGACAGAGACAGGAATGGTCATTGCATATTGTAAAACTGCCAGATTTGGTTAAAGTTGACTTTGCACAATAAGCAAATGAGCGAACTAATGTGGCATTATTTCCACGGGTCCGGGAATATATGGGCTGACTCGAAACAAATTTTAGTCAAACTGATTATTTTTGCTGTAACCCATGCCTTATGCAGACAGCGGGAGTACCAACAACTGTGGCAATGATGATATTGTTAAAAACCTGGGGGCTGTCTATCTGATGCCAATCATCCTGAAATTGAGCTGTCTTCTTGTACTACCATACTATATTTATTTGTAAAGCACTTTACAATAACAAAGGTCAACAAAGTGTTGTACACATACAACTGAAAATAACTGTAAAATTAAAATAGACATATAAAACACAGACAAGTTAAAATAGACAAATAGTTGAAAACAGCAGAAATAGTAAAAAGTTTAAATAATAAAAAATTAACAATAGAGTCAACCTCTCAGGATGTGCTAAAGGCTTCAACCAACAGGTGTGTCTTAAGAGGAGTCTTGAACTCTGGAAGAGGTGGCCTGCCTGACATCCAATGGCAGATTTTTCCACAATTTTGGAGCCGCTACAGCGAAGGCACAACCTCTTCTTTGTCCTGATTTAAACGTTGCCATCATTTAAATGATCTTTTTACTGATTCTTCACAACTTGATCCCATCAGAGTTAAATGTGTCTCACTGTCTGCAGAGCGGATCTTCGAGGACCATGAGAACCTGGTGGAGAACCTGTTGAACTGGACTAGAGACAGTCAGAACCGCCTCATGTTCACCGAGCGCATTGAGAAGTACGCCCTGTTCAAAAACCCACAGGTAAGCAGCATGTACATCCTCACATTTTACAAACCTCGGAGGCCTGCTCCTCTCTCCTCACCTGCTTCCCGTCTGCTCCAGAACTACTTACTGGGGCGGAAGGAGACGTGCCAGATGGCAGAGAGGAACAAAGAAGCTCTGTTAGAGGTGGGTTGGTTCTGTCTTCCTCGGATGCATTTTAACCCAGACTTTTTCAAGTGAGAGTCTTGTGGCAGAACCTGGAAACTGATGGGTGAATCAATGTGTTTGTGATACAGGAGTGTTTTGGAGGCAGCTCGGTGTCTGTCCCTGAGATGGAGGGAGTGCTGTGGCTGAAAGAGGACGGCAAGAAGTCATGGAAGAAACGCTACTTCCTGCTCAGGGCATCTGGCATCTACTACGTCCCGAAGGGCAAGGCCAAGGTGGGTGATGGATGGAGGCTGGGAGGAGTGGACAGGAGCTGAGTCTGTATTAAAGCTCCAACTATCTGCTGCCTGTTTTCAGACCTCCAGGGACCTGGTGTGTTTCCTCCAGCTGGATCACGTCAATGTTTACCTGGGTCATGACTACAAGAGCAAGTACAAGGCTCCTACAGACTACTGCATGGTGCTAAAGGTAAAATGTCCTTGCCACAATCTTCAGCTGTCACCTGGTGGTCAGAGACTGTCCTTACACCCCAGGGGTTAATGTAATCATTTCAATTGAAATCCAAAACCAAACAGATTTTTTTAATGTAAGCATGTGTGTGTGTGTGTGTGTGTGTGTGTGTGTGTGTGTTTGTGTGTGTGTTTAGCACCCTCAGATCCAGAAGAAGTCTCAGTATATAAAGTACCTTTGCTGTGATGACATCAGAACCCTCCAACAATGGATCAACAGTGTTCGCATCGCAAAGGTACTGACCTGTCTGTAGAATGCCTATAAAATGTTCAGGATGGCTTCCCTTCAAAGATCACAGTTACTCGAAGCTAGTGTCCAGACAGGACATGACAGCCACCTGGAAGGTTATCCACCTGCACCTAGCAACAGTTTGATGGCACATACTAAATCTAAATTACACAAGAAAAGTCCAAACGTTCTTACAGGGTCCAGGTCACCAGATTCAGTTCCCCAGTGACTGAAAACCAAAGAATGTACATTTGAGGTCAGAATGAGTTATTTTAAAAGCTGTTAAAAGACTAGGGGCTTCATTATAAAGCGTGTCTGCGCACAAAAACCTTGTGGCACAATGTGGTACGCACAGCTCGGGATGTATGAAATTTAACGTTGCGTGAAAATGTGAGGCAGCAACACAAACCTTTTCATTCAATAGTAACACCAGAAAGTCCTAAAACTGACACAAATCCACTAATGTAAACCCAGTTGAGTTGTATTTAACTCGAGGAGCATCAAACCCAATGTTTTTTCAGGAGTTTGAGCTTTCATGGTTTAGAACCGTGCAAAAAAATGGAGTCCCAATCGGCCTCATACAATGACTTAATACACCTGAAAAATGATGGAAACATCAGCCAGATGTGAACTGTACATATAAAATTAAAATGGTGCTGAATCAGCAGATTAATTCCTAACAACTCTGGTGTGATGATCCCTGAGGTGGAGGCAATCACACAAGTCCGTCAGTAGCTGCGTGAATTTTGTGGAATTGTGGAATGATGGCACCGCTGGAGGACCACGCTGATGGAAGAATGCAGAGGGAGCTTGTCTTCAGAGGTCCTGCGGACCTGCTGGCTGATGATGATGGGAGCGGAACCAGGAGGAACCTAATGTCCCCTATTCGAGTTAACTCAGTTCAGGTCTTTGCAACCGGATCTTTTCAAAGGGAGCTGACTGACGTCCAAAGCCTGCCCCCTGGGACGACTTCATCCATGTAGTTCAGTTACATAAAAGTCCCCTAAACCGTGGCTCTCATTGGCAAGAGGAGCCCATTTCAAAATGTAATCAGAGCTCTGACTGCACTCATACTGCCATAAGGGATCCATCTGTGAATTAATTTGCTTTGTGAATATAAAGAATTGTCATTTAATATCTGTGCGACGTATTTGTGATGCAGAAATGTAGTGTTAGAGGTTCCGGTGACGTCATGAGCTGTGCGGCTGCTTGAGAGGTTCGCTCCCTGTCCTATATTATTAATATCAACTTTTAAAAAACGAACTAGTCCCCATAGTTTGAAAAACTCGACGCCTAACATAAAGATGAGTCATCACAAAGGAAAAACTAAGGCCACGAAGTCAAAGGAAGAAGAAAATTCGAAGTACTTCAACAAGGATAGCACATCCGTGCCAGCTAACCTAGCCATGACCGGTGAGTCTAGCGACAGGCTTACCACGCAAGGTCCAGACAGTGACATCAACGTCACCATCATAACGGAACTCAGAAAGTTTCGACAAGAAGTAAACGAGACGCTTGAAAAACTCTCCGAACAAGTTTCCAACATGGACCAAACTGTCCGAGGTCTGGCGGGGAGAATTGGAGGAACGAGTGAGCACTACGGAAGATGAGCAAGGCCGGCACACACAGCTACTGTCTTTTCTCCTGCATCGGGACAGACAGATGGAGGCTCGCTGTGAAATGCTGGAAAATGCATCAAGCCGAGAGAATCTGAGGATTTACGGAATTAAAGAAGGCTCAGAGGAGGGAGATACAACCCAGTGGATTGACCGATTTCTCCACGAACTTCTTAAACTGCCGGCCGAGTTTGAGCTACGACTGGACCGTGCTCACAGGTCCCTTCTACAAAAACCCACCAGCAAAACGGCAAGTCCCAGGTCTTTTATCTTGAAATTCCACAGCTTTCAAACTAAACAACTAGTGCTAGAGAAAGCGTGGAAGGAGAAGAATCTAACTTACAAGGGAGAGAAAATTACGCTGAGCCATGATTATTCACCTAAGCTGCAGAAGAGGAGAATGGAATATGTGTCCATCAAAAAGCAATTGAAAGCTAAACAAATCAAATTCCAAAGCCCCTACCCAGCGAAGTTGAAGGTGTTCACTCAAGATACAACCCTGGTTTTCGATTCTACGTGGGAGGCAGCAGACGGCCTGCGACACTTGGGAATTGAAGTGGAGCTATTCAAAGAGGAACGACTGGAGAGAGATCTGCATCGCATGGGTTGGATGGGAAGAGCAGCCGAGCGCGGATAGACGGCAACCTACTGCGAGCGATGAGTGGATTTGTCAACGTACCTGGTCCGACCGTTTCAAATGCAGAGTGATGCCTTTGAGGTAGGCACTCATGGAGAACTATGGGGACATATTTTGTTTTACTACTTTTATTATTAATATGCCAGACACTTTTTTCTCTCTCTCTTTAATTTTTTATTTTTTCCCTCTCGAGTTCAGCATTCCTTAAAGCACTGAGAGAGAATGCGACTTGGTTTATGTTGACTATGCGAGCCTAATGTGTCAAACCATTATGGAAATTGTTTTCCATGTAATTTAAATCATACAGTACTTTTAATTTATTTGCCTTTGTAAAAGAGAACATTTTGGTTGTAGTTTAAAGTTGACCAATGGTCACAATTTTTGTTTATTTATTTTTACTTATACGTTTATATATTGAAAGGCAGCCAATGTTTTATTTCTGTTTTATGTATCCCATAGCTGGCGATCTTAGTCTAGATAATCGAATCTTCAGTTCACTTCACAAGTACTTAATTTCCATAGCGTATGGGTGTACAGAGGACAGGGTGCAAATATGCCTCTTGGGATAGGGAGAGACTTATTTCTCACTCAGCAGAAGAGCTGGAGACACAGGTGGAGTTAAAACTACCTGTAATTTCTTTTTGTTCGTCTTTCATGAATATTTTTTATTTTTTAAGGGAGGCCCTCACCTCATGAACAGGAGAGGCTTTCCTCCCTTGCTAGACGTTCATACTAGATCAGCAAAGGGTCGTTTAGAGACCCCTGCCTTGGAATCATTGTTTTCTTGTTTTTTGTTTTGGTATGTAAGTTCTTTTTGCATCGTTCTCACAGGGAGTGAAACATTTGATTCTGGTCACAACATAAAGATGCACAGACAATACAAATGGCTGGTGACAACACCAAAGTAATCTCATATAATGTTAACGGGCTGTTAAATCCTATTAAGCGATCTAAAATTCTATCTAAAATGAAAAGAGAAAGAGCACATGTGGTTTATTTACAGGAGACCCACTTAAATGACAAGGAACATGGAAAACTAAGAACAATGGGTTTTAACGAATTATTTTTCTCATCATATAAATCAGGACACAGAAGAGGAGTGGCAATCCTTATTTCCAAAAAAGTTATTTTCGAAAAACTATCTGAAATAAAGGATAAAGAGGGTAGGTACATTTTAGTTAAAGGAAAGATAGATGGAAACACAGTCACATTACTAAACATCTATGCACCCCCAGGAAGTGATATATCATTCTTTAAAAAAATAACTGAAATGATGATAACAGAAACTGAGGGTCTTCTTATATGTGGGGGAGATCTCAATATTAATTTACAACCAAAATTTGATTGTTCAAGTGGGAAATAAGATGAAACAAGGTTGGTTAAAAACATCAACACACTTTTTAAGGATGTTGGCCTTATTGACATTTGGAGAGAGCTGTTCCCAGGGAGAAGGGACTACACCCACTATTCAGCCCCCCATGCCCTATATACAAGAATAGATTATTTTATGACATTTGGAAAAGACAAGGATAAAATACATACTTGTGATATTGGGACAATAGATTTAAGTGACCACGCACCTATGTATCTCACAATTGATCTTAACCTACGACCCAGAAATACTACATGGAAGCTAAACTCTAGCCTATTAAAGGACCCTATATTTAAGGAAGAAATTAGAAAAGAAATAAAGACTTTCCTATAATTTAATGATAATGGGGAAACATCTCCACCCATGTTATGGGACACCATGAAGGCTGTCTTAAGAGGGAAAATTATATCAATAGCCTCACATAAGAAAAAAGAAAGGCAGGGAACACTTGACAGACTACAAAAAAAAAATTAAAGGATCTGGAATTAAAGCACAAATTGAATTCAGATAGGACTACACTACAGGAAATTGATAAAGTCAGAACCGAAATAAGAAATATAACTACACAGGATGTTAAACGAAACCTTATGTATTTAAAACAAAGATTCTATGAAAGTGGTTCCAAATCAATGAAACTGCTAGCATGGAAGTTGAAGAAGAGAATGGCCGAAAATACAGTTAATAAAATACACGATCCATTAACAAAAGAACTTAAAAATAACTTAAGTGAAATACATGAAGCGTTTGAGAAATACTACAAAATCTTGTATACCAGAGTCCCTGGTGGAAACATACTTCAGACTGACACCTTTTTAAACTCATTGCAATTGCCTACACTGACAGAGGAACAGAACAATACACTTATAGCAGAGATAACAGAAAGTGAATTGCTAGCCACAATTAACAAACAGAAAGTGGGTAAATCCCCAGGCTCCGACGGATATACAGCAGAATGGTACAAGGAGTTTAAAAGCGAATTAATCCCAGTCATACTCTCCACACTAAATTGGGCCCTGGAAAAATCACAAATACCTCCAAGCTGGAGTGAGGCAATTATATCAGCCATTCCAAAAGAAGGCAAAGATAAAACAAAGTGTGCATCATATAGACCAATATCTGTTTTAAATCTAGATTACAAGATGTTTACTTCCATAATGGCAAGGAGATTTGAGAAGCTAATGACCCACCTGATCCACAATGATCAGACAGGCTTTATACACCAACGCCAAACACAAGATAACATAAGACGGACACTACACATTCTAGACCACGTAATTAAGACCAAAATGGAGACAATAGTGGTTAGTATCGACGCAGAGAAAGCATTTGACTCTGTCTCCTGGACCTTTCTATACAGAGTCGTTCACAGATTTAATTTCCACAATAGGATCATTAACACTATACAAACTTTATACAACAACCCCACAGCAAGGGTCAAAGTTAATGGCTATCTCTCTAATAGTTTCACCTTGGAGAGGGGAACAAGACAAGGATGCCCTTGGTCACCACTATTGTTTGCACTTTTTCTTGAACCACTCGCTCAATATATAAGACAAAATTCAGAAATCAAAGGGATAAATCTTGCAGAAAGAGAACGGAAGATAGCTTGTTATGCAGATGATGTGATAACCTATCTCAGTGACCCAACACACTCTTTGCCCCAACTAATGCTAGCACTAGAGAAGTACGGGGAATTGTCAGGGTATAAAGTCAATATAAGCAAAGCCCAAATATTAGCTTATAACTACGATACACCAGTTGAAATAAAGACCAAATACCCATGGCCATGGCAAACAAAACATATTAAGTATCTGGGTATCACTATCCCAAAAGATCTCTCAAAACTTTTAGATTATAACTATTCCCCTTTAAATAAAAAGATTATAGAGGACATTTCAAGGTGGAACCTCATTCCCTTTCTTAGCTTCAGCTCCAGGATACAAATCTATCAAAATGAACATATTACCAAGGTTTCTATACCTATTTCAGACCCTACCAATAGAAATACCAGAGTCAATTTAATGAATGGGACAAGATGTTGTCTAGATATATATGGCAGGGGAAGAGACCTAGGGTCCGCCTCAAAACACTACAACTAATGAAAGAAAAGGGAGGTTGGGCCTTACCATCTCTTAGAGGATACTACTTTGCTGCCCAGACAAGAACAATATTATGCTGGTGCAACCCATCATACCTTGCACAATGGAAAGACATTGAAAACAGGATGCTTCCCATCCCTATACAAGCAGTTGTAGCAGATTCTAAATTAAAACATTACATACACCAAACAGACAACCCATGGGTAAAATTTACTTTTATAAAATTTATAAATTAGAGGGAGACTTGCTCCCCCTGAAATGGTGCTCCAATGATTCTGATTTTACACCAAATGCAATGGATAATAGATTCCAAATTTGGACCGCAAAAGGAATAACAGCTTTATGTACCATTATGAAGGATAACTCAATGTGCAGCTTTGAGATGTTACAGGAAAAGCACCAATTAGATAAGCTAGACTTTTTCAGATACTTACAACTGCGACATTATGTTAACACAAAGGTTAAAAATATGACAGAAATAAATCACAGTTTTGTTGAACTATTTAGAAGAGCATATAATTCAAAATTAAGTACTGGTATTATATCAGCCACATATAACTGCTTATCACAGAACAATACCCACTCCACAGCATATATTAAAGCAAAATGGGAAAGGGAAACAGGGAGTGAAATATCAGATGAAGAGTGGAAAAGAATATGGCAATATCAATGGAAATGCTCCAGTTCAATGACCTGGTGGGAATTTAACTGGAAGAACTTTATTAGATATTTTATTACCCCATCCCAGAAATCTAAATTCAGTGACACCACCCCTACCTGTTGGAGACAATGTGGTCAACAAAGTGCAAATCATCACCATGTTTTTTGGGATTGCCCAAAAATTCAAGGTTTTTGGTCAGAAATACATAATTCAATACAGGACATTTTCAGAAAGGATCTGCCACTGGACTTTAAGACTTTATATCTGGGATGTGTTCCTCAAGACTGGTTGAAAGTGGACAAATACTTAATGAATATTCTGTTGGTGGCCAGCAAAAAAGCTATTACAAGAAAATGGCTACAACCAGAAAGCCCAACACTGGGAACATGGAGAGACATTGTGGTGGAAATATACAAGATGGAAGAAAGGACAGCCTATGTTAACCAAAAAATGGAACTCTTTTTAGAGTGATGGTTGAAATGGGATCTCTTTGCTCCAGCCAAGTGGCCTAACAGCCCGACCTTATTAATATGACTTTATAATGTAAATGTATCCTATTGTATGAATATGTATGTGACAAACTCCCTGTATGTATATAGTTCTGTTCTAAATGTGTGTTGCTCCCCACTTCCCCTTTCCCTGGAAAAACAATAAAATATAAATAAAAAAAAAAAAAGAAATGTAGTGTTAGGTTATGTTGGCCTGCTCAGTTCAGGATTCTGCTATGCTATAATAATTAGGCTAATTACTCTCATCATAATAGTTGGGAAGAAAATAAGAGCAGGGTCTGCGCTATGGCTGACTCGAGGTGTGTAGACTGTACGACAGCTCTGTTGCCATGGTTGCCTGCAGATCAGGATGTATACAGGAATGGTGTGCGGTGACACGTCTGCACGCGGTTTTAAACAAATGACATATGGAAATTCCTCAACACCGCCAACTTTTAGTTAGAGAGCTGCACCCTCTTTCATGCATGACGCCCCAAATCCTTTCTGGTGCTGAGCAGGGGACTGCTCCAGTCTCGTTTTCTCCGTTGAACTCTGAGGAGTCGTCCCGTTCCGTCTCCGGTTTGTTGCAGTATGCGGCTGATTCTCCTATGAAGAAGAATCCACTGCTAAAAAACAAGAGAGGAAATGGAACTCTAACGTGTTTTTAGTTGAACTGCATAGAATAAATCATATCATATGATATCGAGGATGAGAAAAACCTTGATTGGCTTCGTCATGAATAAAAAATTTACATCACAGAAAATCTGACATTTTAACTGGGATTGGTGTGTTTTTTCTATCCAAAGTACTCGTGTTTATTTTAGACCCAGAGGTAGACACATTGGCCTTAACCTGCCTGTGTGTGTGTTTGGCAGTATGGGAAGCAGCTGTACATCAACTTCCAGGAGGCCATGAGAAGAACAGAGGCAGCCTACGATTGGTCCTCCCTCTCCTCCTCTTCCATGAAGTCTGGATCCAGCTCTTCCAGCCTTCCAGGTATGTCCATCCACCTTGCTTCAGATCATTTAGGCACAATAAACCACGATGAGCCGCAACAAACCACAGAGTCATCTAATCCCTGCAGAATCCCAGTCCAACCACTCCAGCCAATCAGACAGCGGCGTCTCCGAGCTGGCATCATCAGGACACACCCGCTCCCAGAGTGTGGTCAGCTCCATCTTCTCTGACGCCTGGAGGAGAGGAACGCAGGGAGAGGTGCGGACACACGCAGCAGCAGCAGCAGCTCACTCGTTGTTGTACTTTTTCCCACAATTCCTTTCTGCTTTTCTAGCAGCGGTTAAAGGTGAAAGGACGAATAATGGTCCCTCTGTGTGCGGGGGGAGGAGGAGGCAGTGGAGGTTAGACAGGAAGTGATGCAACAAGCATGTGAAGTCTAACAAGCCTGCCTGTTTGCTGTTTTTGTTTGAAGTGAAGACTAATTAAAGCAGCAAACTTTGACCGAAAACACAGATTACTATATTAAAATATCAAATACGACAAAGAGGTTTGTTTTGGGAGTCGTTATTGGACTTATCTTACAGTCCCTTTCCTTGTTTTTACACCCATTTTAGTTGTTCATATTCTAACATTACATTACTCACTGAAATCAATTCCCATAGATTTCAGTGAGATTTAATGTGACAGGCCAACACAAAGTGGAGCCATGGAGAGAACAGAAGATGACGGGCCATTCAGCCCCCATGACTCGGTACTTAGTAGAGTCAGGGACGGAGTTTGAGGTCGGGATGAGGGAGAATGTGAAAAGTTCCTCAGCTCTGAATACTTTTGCCAGATTCCATACGTTTTGTGAAAGAATGGTGTGTAGCTATGTTTGTGTTGCTGGATTTCCCCTTTCAGGACCCTCATTTTAAAAGCTGAGAATCCACTCTGGGCTCTTCCATCTGGATCTTGGAGCTAAAGTCAGCTCAGAGCCCAGAACATGAGAGCTGTACAAGCTGTGTTCCCACATGGATGATGTGGGTGCCGCTGCCTTAATAGCCTTAATTCTTCCTGGCATCGGTTAGGAGTCAGAAACATTCCTCAGGGACTATGGTCCAAACTGGCATGATATCTGTCGACGGCACCTTGTGTATTTTAGGTGTTAAACAGCTAAAATACACAACCTAAAATACACACATCTACAGGGCAGTTTCAGGGAAACGCTTTTATCAATGTCCAACTTTTCGTTGTTCAAGCGTTCCAAAAGGTCATGTATAGGAATCCACAACAGTACCATAGCGTCACTGGTCAGGACCCACCATCACCAATAGGTCAGAGGTCATGCCCTGAACTGGTGAAGAATTAGAATATCATCACATTATCCATATCATCTTATATCTTGACTTATTTTTCTGGCTTGTGACAGTAATGAGTGACTAAAATAAAACGGATGAATATTAACAATCTTTTTGTTCTGTCCTCAGGGCCGTGCTGGTTTAACCCATTTCCTGTTCAATTGCTTAGAAAACTCACCACATGTATCCCTGTATATAAACTGTTTCTTTTTAAAGCTTGCGGTGTGATGGAAGCCGGTTTTCTTTTTTTAATCTTTTACATATTTTAATAGAGGTGTTAAACGGACACCATAGAAGCATATTTGATGCAGTATTTTTAGACAAATTCATGGAAACTTGTTAAATCTGGGCTCTCAATTGTCTCAATGTCTTTGCTAGTTACTGGAGGCAGGGACGTTGGTTCCTCTCCGCTACTGCCGTTATTACTAATACTGAATATTGGCTTTTTCTACTGTTTGTCAATTTTTAACATCACTGCTGCTGAATGTATGCCTGTTGGGTTTTTAACCAGTTCATACCATCACAGAGGTTAATAAAATACTGGGCCAATTTGGCCCAGTATGTTGGCTGTACGTCAGGAGGAGGTCTGAAAAAGCAAAGCATAGCTTAGTTCGTGGGCCAGAATCTGTAGGATGACTTTTCGTATGAACTGTCAGGGGGCAACTTTCTTGCACCGGGATAAGTTGCTACACATAGTAGTGATCTCAAAACACCAATGTTCCCACGTTTTCACTTGCACATTAATAAGTTAAAGCCGATATAAAATCTAAACAGTTGCGCTCCGGTCCAAGAGGTCACGTGATTCGATTGTTGCTGCTCAGCCAATCAGATCGCTGTATTGTCAGCTGAGCGAGTTCAACGAGTTCATCATGGCTGCGCCTGTAAAGGGTTGTAAACATTTGTTTCCAGACGAAGAAAGCTCAATAATAGCATTTTCTGGCGCCAGTTGGAAAAGATCTTTATGGCCAGGAAAAAGAAATAGCTCAGTCCATCCATCATTAATTTTCTAACACGCTTATCCCTGCTGGGTTCGCAAGGTGCTGGTGCTGATCTCCAGCTGTCAATGAGAGAGAGGCGGGTTATAACCTGGACAGTTCGCCAGTCCATCGCAGGGCAGAAATAGCCCAGACCTTTGCCCAATTTACTGTGATATCACCAAGACATGCTGCACTTAGATACCACAGGCGACAGGTTTCATTCAATTCAATTCAATTTATTTATATAGCGCCAAATCATGAAACATGTCATCTCAAGGCACTTTACAAAATCAAGTTCAATCATATTATACAGATTGGGTCAGATTATACAGATTGGTCAAAAATGTCCTATATAAGGAAACCAGTTGATTGCATCAAAGTCCCGACAAGCAGCATTCACTCCTGGGGAACCGTAGAGCCACAGGGAGAGTCGTCTGCATTGTACATGGCTTTGCTGCAATCCCTCATACTGAGCAAGCATGAAGCAACAGTGGGAAGAAAAACTCCCCATTAACGGGAAGGAAAACCTCCGGCAGAACCGGGCTCAGTATGAACGGTCATCTGCCTCGACCGACTGGGGTTACAGAAGACAGAGCAGAGACACAACAAGACAGACAAAAAGGCACAGAAGCACACATTGATCTAGTAATCTGTTCTACATTAGATGGTAGTAGCGGGTGAGCCGTCTTCTCTGGATGATGTCACAGTTAACAGAACGCCAGACCAGGTGTACCTACTATGAAGAAAAAGAGAGAGAGGAAAAAGTTAAAAGCTGAAATGACGACAGTCATTTCAATGTAATACAATGCAAAACTGGAGAACAGTTGACTGAAGAACAGTAGAAATCAGAAGAGTGAGAAAATTAGACCCTGATGTCCTCCAGCAGCCTAGGCCTATCACAGCACAACTATAGGGATAGCTCAGGGTATGAGCCACTCTAACTATAAGCTTTGTCAAAAAGGAAAGTTTTAAGATTAGTCTTAAAAATAGATAGGGTGTCTGCCTCACGGACCAAAACTGGGAGTTGGTTCCACAGGAGAGGAGCCTGATAGCTAAAGGATCTGCCTCCCATTCTACTTTTAGAGACTCTAGGAACCACCAGCAGACCTGCAGTCTGAGAGCGAAGTGCTCTGTTAGGAACATACGGGGTAATCAGAGCTCTGATATATGATGGAGCTTGATTATTAAGGGCTTTATACGTTAGAAGGAGAATTTTAAATTCTATTCTTGATTTAACAGGAAGCCAATGAAGGGAAGCTAAAATTGGAGAAATATGATCCCTCTTGTTGATTTTCATCAGAACTCTTGCCGCAGCATTTTGAATCAGCTGAAGACTTCGCACTGCATTTTGTGGACTTCCTGATAGTAAAGAATTACAATAGTCCAGCCTTGAAGTAACAAATGCATGGACTAGTTTTTCAGTATCACTCCTGGACAGAATGTTTCTAATTTTGGCGATATTCCGGAGGTGAAAAATGGAAACTCTGGAAACCTGTTTAATATGGGATTTAAATGACATGTCTTGGTCGAAAAAAACACCAAGATTTTTAACTTTATTACCAGAGGCCAAGTTAATGCCATCCAGATTAAGTGATTGATTAAGAAGTTTATTTTTTTGAGGACTCTGGTCCAAAGATTACAACTTCTGTCTTGTCAGAATTTAAGTGCAGGAAATTTAAAGTCATCCAGCTTTTGATGTCATCAAGACATGACTGCAGTCGAAGTAACTGATTGGATTCATCAGGATTTATGGATAAATATAGCTGAGTGTCATCAGCATAACAGTGGAAATTAATCCCATGCTGTCTGATAATTTTGCCAATCGGAAGCATATATATAGTAAATAGAATTGGTCCAAGGACTGAACCCTGTGGTACTCCACAAGTGACCCTAGAGTTTGAGGAAGATTTATTATTAACATGAACAAACTGGAATCTGTCTGACAGATAAGATTTAAACCAGCCTAATGCTTTTCCCTTAATCCCTACAGTATGCTCAAGTCTTTGTAGGAGAATATTGTGATCAACTGTATCAAATGCAGCACTGAGAGCTAACAGGACAAGTATAGACACAAGTCCATTATCTGAGGCCATGAGAATATAATTGGTGACCTTCACCAGAGCTGTTTCAGTGCTATGATGAGCTCTGAAGCCTGACTCCTCAAGTAGGTCATTACTTTGTAAATGTTCACATAGTTGATTAGCAACTACTTTCTCAAGAATTTTAGATAAGAAAAGAAGATTAGATATAGGTCTGTAATTTACTAACTCATCTTGATCAAGAGATGGTTTCTTAAGTAAAGGTTTAATAACAGCTACTTTAAAAGCCTGTGGTACATATCCATTTACCAAGGATAGATTAATCATGTCTAAAATAGGACCACTGATCAGAAGGAATACCTCCTTAAACAACTTGGTTGGGATTGGGTCTAACATACAGGTAGAAGGTTTAGATGAAGCTAAATTTTTAGATAGCTCAGAAAGCTCTACTGCTTTTAAACAGTTCAGACACTGCGCAGGTTCTAAGGATTCCTCCAATGCTGCCTCACTTACTGAGGACGAGGTAATCATGTTTGGGAGGATGCCAATTATTTTATTTTTAATGGAATCAATTTTATTTATGAAGAATCCCATAAAATCATTACTGCTAAGAGCTAAGGGAATGGATGGATCAACAGAGCTGTGGCTCTGGGTAAGTTTGGCAACTGTACTGAAGAGAAATCTAGGATTATTCTTATTCTCCTCAATTAATGATGAAAAATATGCTGCTCTAACTCTGCGAAGGGTCTTGTTATACAACAATAGACTGTTCTTCCAGATTAGGTAGGATTCCTCTTGGTGTGTAGAGCGCCATTTTCTCTCCAATTTCCTAACATTGTGCTTCAAGGAACGCAGCTCTGAATTAAACCAAGGAGCCAGCTTCTTGTGAATAATCACCTTCTTTTTCAAGGGAGCTACATTGTCTAATGCAGAACGCAATGACGAAGTCATACCGTTTACAAAGACATCTATTTGTGAATTGGAAGAAACAACATTGCTGCCATCTACAGGGCATTTCTGCAATACGGAGGATATTAAAAAGGGGACAGACTCTGTAAGTTTTGATACAGCATTATCCGATAAAGATCTACTATAATGGAACCCTCTTTTGGGGGTGGAGAACTCAGTTAGATTAAACTCAAATGTTATTAAAAAATGATCAGATAGGACAGGGTTGTGAGGAAATACTGTTAATTCTTCACAATCAATGCCATATGTCTATTTTAGACATGATTAATCTATCCTTAGTAAATGGATATGTACCACAGGTTTTGAAAGTAGCTGTTATTAAACCTTTACTTAAGAAACCTTCTCTTGATCAAGGATGAGTTAGTAAATTACAGACCTATATCTAATCTTCTTTTCTTATCTAAAATTCTTGAGAAAGTAGTTGCTAATCAACTTTGTGAACATTTACAAAGTAATGACCTACTTGAGGAGTTTCAGTCAGGCTTCAGAGCTCATCATAGCACTGAAACAGCTCTGGTGAAGGTCACTAATGATATTCTCATGGCCTCAGATAATAGACTTGTGTCTATACTTGTCCTGTTAGATCTCAGTGCTGCGTTTGATACAGTTGATCACAATATTCTCCTACAAAGACTTGAACATACTGTAGGGATTAAGGGGAAAGCATTAGGCTGGTTTAAATCTTATCTGTCAGACAGATTCCAATTTGTTCATGTTAATAATAAATCTTCCTCAAACTCTAGGGTCACCTGTGGAGTACCACAGGGTTCAGTCCTTGGACCAATTCTCTTTACTATATATATGCTTCCGATAGGCAAAATTATCAGACAGCATGGGATTAATTTCCACTGTTATGCTGATGATACTCAGCTATATTTATCCATAAATCCTGATGAATCCAATCAATTACTTCGACTGCAGTCATGTCTTGATGACATCAAAAGCTGGATGACTTTAAATTTCCTGCATCTAAATTCTGACAAGACCGAAGTTTTAATCTTTGGGCCAGAGTCCTCAAAAAATAAACTTCTTAACCAATCACTTAATCTGGGTGGCATTAACCTGGCCTCTGGTAATAAAGTAAAAAATCTTGGTGTTATTTTTGACCAAGACATGTCATTTAAATCCCATATTAAACAGGTTTCCAGAGTTTCCTTTTTTCACCTCCGGAATATCGCCAAAATTAGAAACATTCTGTCCAGGAGTGATGCTGAAAAACTGGTCCATGCATTTGTTACTTCAAGGCTGGACTATTGTAATTCTTTACTATCAGGAATTCCACAAAATGCAGTTCAAAGCCTTCAGCTGATCCAAAATGCTGCAGCAAGAGTTCTGATGAAAATCAACAAGAGGGATCATATTTCTCCAATTTTAGCTTCCCTTCATTGGCTTCCTGTTAAATCAAGAATAGAATTTAAAATTCTTCTTCTAACGTATAAAGCCCTTCATAATCAAACTCCATCATATATCAGAGCTCTGATTACCCCGTATGTTCCTAACAGAGCACTTCGCTCTCAGACCGCAGGTCTGCTGGTGGTTCCTAGAGTCTCTAAAAGTAGAATGGGAGGCAGATCCTTTAGCTATCAGGCTCCTCTCCTGTGGAACCAACTCCCAGTTTTGGTCCGTGAGGCAGACACCCTGTCTACTTTTAAGACTAGGCTTAAAACTTTTCTTTTTGACAAAAATTATAACTAGTGACTCATGTTACTCTCAGCTACCTTTATAGTTTTACTGCTATAGGCTTAGGTTACTGGAGTATATCAGGATCTAATTTTCTCACTATATTGAGTTCTACTGTTCTTCAATTATGCATTATGTGTTGTCATTTCTGCTTTAACTTTCTGTTCTCTCTCTTTTCTCTTCATAGTAGGTACACCTGGTCTGGCGTTCTGTTAACTGTGACATCATCCAGAGAAGACGGCTCACCCGCTACTACCATCTAATGTAGAACAGATTACTAGATCAATGTGTGCTTCTGTGCTTTTTTGTTTCTCTTGTTGTGTCTCTGTTCTGTCTTCTGTAACCCCAGTCGGTCGAGGCAGATGACCGTTCATACTGAGCCCGGTTCTGCCGGAGGTTTTTTTTCCCGTTAATGGGTGGTTTTTCTTCCCACTGTCGCTTCATGCTTGCTCAGTATGAGGGATTGCAGCAAAGCCATGTACAATGCAGATGACTCTTCCTGTGGCTCTACGGTTCCCCAGGAGTGAATGCTGCTTGTCGGGACTTTGATGCAATCAACTGGTTTCCTTATATAGGACATTTTTGACCAATCTGTATAATCTGACCCAATCTGTATAATATGATTGAACTTGACTTTGTAAAGTGCCTTGAGATGACATGTTTCATGATTTGGCGCTATATAAATAAAATTGAATTGAATTGAATTGAATGTCAGCACAAGGTCTAAAGTATGGAGCCAAGAGTGCGTCGGTTTATGCACATTTTGAGCAAAACCAATTGAATCTAGGATAGTTTTAAAGGCTACACTAAGGTTATCACATTCTGTGTCAACATGGATGTTAAAATCACCCACTATAATAGCCTTATCAGTATTTAACACCAAATCAGATAAGAAATCTGACAACTCATCCAAAAACTGAGTGTAAGGGCCTGGTGGACGATACAAAACAACAAACAGAAGAGGTTTTATTGCTTTGCAGTTTGGATGAGGGAAACTGAGGGTTAAATGTTCAAAAGAACTGTAGTTATTAATTGGCCTGGGACTAATTAATAAATCAGACTGAAAGATGGTTGCCACTCCTCCTCCTCTTCCCACAGATCTGGGAATGTGGAAATTTGAATAATTGGAGGGAGTTGACTCATTTATACTAACGTAGTCCTCTTGTAGCCAGGTTTCTGTGAGACAAAACAAATCAATCTGTTTATCAGAAATCAATTCGTTAACTAACAAAGTCTTTGGAGGGAGAGACCTTATATTTAATAGACCACATTTAATTGTTTTATTTTTAGGTTCAAGGTGAACCGTATTGATTTTTATTAGGTTTTTATGATTTGTTCCTTTTAGATAAGTTTTTGATCTGTTAAGTTTTGGCCGTGGGAAAGACACCGTCTCAATAGGATAATGGATGGGTAACAGTATAGAAGCTGCAGAGAGGTGTGTTAAACTACGGCTCTGCTTCCTGGTCTGGACCCTGGGTTGTCAGCATTTAGGAGGACTAATAAATCCGGCCAGATTTCTAGAAAGAAGAGCTGCACCATCCAAAGTAGGATGGATGCCGTCTCTCCGGATCAGACCAGGTTTTCCCCAGAAAGTTCTCCAGTTTCTTAAGTAACTGGAGAACTTTGTAGGAGTGCCAAACGACTTATTCCTGCCAGAATTTGTATCCCCCGCGTTGGGAGAGTGTTTGAAATCAAAAAAACGTTTAACCTCCAGCTTTGTGAAGTCTAAATATTTTTAAACATCACATTCTAATAAAATGAAATAATTTTTTTTTAAACTCCTAATACATTGTTCTATTTTTAAAAGCGACATATCTCGTTTTCTTAATGTGGTTAAAATCTCTATATGGTTCTTGGTTGAATTAAAATCTTATTAGATCTGATAATTTTGGCTGTACCTTTATTCAGTGTTCTTTAGATCACACGTGAAATCCGCTTTATATGATCTATTCATGCGGGTCTAGCTACCAAAAAAGAAAAAGAAAAAGACGAACAAGTTCATCACAGCTGTGATGAACTCAGGAAGGTGGATTTTTGGTTTAAGCAGACAGACATGTGACAATCTAATAGCATAAAGCTAATAATTTCGTGACACATCTGGAAATGACCACAGAGCCGTTTACTTTCCTAGAACGTGTTATATTGAGTGATCAATCACACTTGAGTGTTTTAACCGACATAGCAATCCTTTATGATAGCACTAACAAGTGGTACATTTTCAGTTTTTTCACACTAACTGAACGATAATGTAATGACACCATTGCTATATTTCATTAAGAAAAGTAAAACATCTTCATTTCCACGCCTAATAGGTTGGAAATGAGGCGGAGTTGACTGGATTCATTCTTCCAGCTGAATGCGCTCCCGACGCAGGGGATACAAATTCTGCCCGAGATAAGTCGTTTGGCACGACGACACTTGTGCAGCAGGTCTTGGTGATATCACAGTAAATTGGGCAAAAGTCTGGGCTATTTCTGCCCTGCGATGGACTGGTGATCTGTCCAGTTTATACCCCGCGTCTCGCCTATTGACAGCTGGAGATAGACACTGGCACCCCTCACGAACCCAGCAGGGATAAGCGTGTTAGAAAATGAATGATGGATGGACTGGGCTGTTTCTTTTTCCTTGCCATAAAGATCTTTGCCAACTGGCGCCAGAAAATGCTATTATTGGGCTTTCTTCGTCTGGAAACACATGTTTACAACCCTTTATGGGTGCAGCCATGATGAACTCGTTGAACTCCCTCAGCTGACAATACAGCGATCTGATTGGCTGAGCAGCAAAAATCGAATCACGTGACCTCTTGGACCGGAGTGCAACAGTTTCGACTTTAACTTATTAATGTGCAAGTGAAAACGTGGGAACATTGGTGTTTTGAGATCACTGCTATGTGTAGCAACTTATCCAAGTGCAAGAAAGTTGCCCCCTGACAGTTCATACGAAACTTCTTAAGAAGACATCCTACAGATTCTGGCCCACGGACTAGCTGTCAACCACGTTTATAAGGAAAGTTCAAATTGGTAAATATGTTTCTTTGAGAAGGCCTATAAGCAGTTAATATGCTACCTGCAGTAGACAACTGTGAATGTCTTGTTTAAGCGAAAATCCTGATTGTTTGGTCCCAGAAACAAAAGCTAACGCCTAGTCTGAGAGGGGCGGGGTCAAGCCAGCAGGGGCGGTTCTAGACAGGGGCCAACAGGGGCCTGTGTCCCTGTAGAACTGTTCCTGGCCCCTGTTATGGCCCCTGTACTAAAAACATGATATTAAATTTCTTAGGATGATAAATGCTACCGTGACTGACTGGTCATTTGGATCAGTTGTATTTTTTTTCGTTTATGTTTTTACCCAATAATAAAATAACAAACAAAAACTAACAAAAAAAATAAATATTAAAAAAAATAATTAAAAATTAAGGTGTTTCATGTTAAGCTTCTGCTGTATTGAGAAAAGATCAGGGGTCTGCTACCTGCAGTTCCAGAGCCACAATTGCCTCTTTGGCTTAATATATTAAACGGTGAAATGTTGACCTGTTAAGTTTTTTTTTTTTTGTACTCTGTGAGCGCCAGGTGCTGATTGGAGCGCTCCACTGATTGATGGGTGGGGCAGATGCCTTTAGAGTTGGGCAGGTTGCGGTGTGCGTCTTTGTTCTGAGCCTCATTTCAGAAAGAATGGCCAATCTACCCTGAGTACAAAGCTGCTGCTCTGAGTAGTTCTACTTAACATTGTCATACTCAGCGTTTTCTCAGAACAGGTGATATCAGTCAAGCAAGTAAACACAGCGTCCAATCAACCATGAGTTGAGCGCGAGCAGGAGCATGAAAAAGCCCTGATCAATAGAACGCAGATAACGTGATTCACCATCGCAACGGCAGGTAATAAGGAGCCTGAAAGTGGCATTTCCTTTGAGTGGAATTAGAAATCTGTAAAGAAGGCATATGGAGAATATTAAACCATAAGAAACGATGCTGTTGCTGCGGAAAAAGCGAGTTGGCGGCAGAGAATAGCTGAAAAAGTCAATGCATGAGAGATATAAGAGTTATTTGATGGAGAATTAAAGCTGTTTTCTCACACTTCACTCATTTAGCACAAAAGGGAGGGTGGGCGCATTGATTACAAAGGCATTGAAAAGACATGGCAGCAAATCATGATGAAGTATGAAAATACAGTTTAATCAGGGAAAGTTAACTTATACATTTTCTTATTTTTAACGGTACTCAACTAAAGCATTAATTGGCTATATTCAACATGTGCAATTAATGATGGGATGGTGTAAGTTATTGAAATAAATTATATGGTCATCTTTTTGCCAGCATCGTTCACCCATCCTTCTAAAAATGAGTTGACATTGATTGTCTTGCAGGTGTTTAGTTTATGCCAACCTCACTTTATATTAATCATATAGGCTATATGTATATTTTCAGTTGAAGGAAAGCTGGTGTTATTTGAGTGAAGAAATCTGCCGTAGCCCCATCGGTTTTTGGGAAGAAATCTATATGAATGGAAACAAAAATATATGAATGGAAAATTAGACCTGGAAGTGCCAAAATTTGATACAGAATAAATTATTGCTTTCATTCTGTGTAGTTCTCATATTCATTTTGTGGGTCTCTGCCTATGGAACACCCTTAAACTGTAGCTATGTGCAACAGTAACATTCCTGACAGCGCAACATACAGCTGCCTCTGAAAGATTTTCTGCCTCTCCTACATTATTAAAAAGCTGCCGTTGGCATAAAAACTAAGAGCAGCACAAAGAAATTTGGTACTCAGAGCATTCCATCTTTGTGTTAGAAAAGCGATGTGCGAGCTGAGAATAGTTAAAAGTTTACACTGGTGAGTCATTCACCCATTCATGCACACATCCACACCCTGATGGTGGTGAGCTATGTTCAGTGTTGGGCAAGCTACTTGTCCAGTGTAGTGAGCTAAGCTATCAGTTACTCAACAATAAATTAAGCTTCACTACACAAAAGCTACCACCTATAGAAATATAGCAAGCTAAGTTACACAAATGTGTTAAAAGTAGCTTAACTACATCAGAAGCTACTTAACGTTGTACCAACCTAATGTCAGATCAATTCAAAATGAGTCTGATACACTGGTTAAAACATTTATTAAAGATCAGCCAATGACCTAACACAGTGTAGACATTGCTTTACGAGCAGCATAATAAAATACAAACTGAAGTAATTACTGCTAGAAATAAAACAAAAAGGTTATTGGCCTAGTATGTGCGGTAGCGTTAATAACGTTTGGTGGCGTTTTTTGCATATTATATTATCAGGAGGTTGTCTTTTTATGTGCTCAGCCACTAGATTTAAAGGTGTTTTACCCAATAAGAACACTGCAGTTGGGGAAAGGCAGAAAGAAGATGCACCATAAGCTTTTTCATATTTCTTTTGTCATTTTAAACATGAAACTACCAAAGCACAAGCCAAGTAGTAGAACTAAAAGTTGAAAAGAAATTAAAAGCTAAATAAAATAAACCAGGTCACTTAATAAAGCTGCATTTTCTGTATGCTTTGTATTTATATTCACATGATAATATTTTCTGAATTAATAATAACATTTCTGTTAAAGATTTCATTTATCTTCTGCACCAAGGGCATAAGTAGGGAGAACAAGCAGAGTGAGTTTTGTGTAATATCAGACTTTATTATTGAACTAAGCAGGATTTAGACAGGATCAGAAAGGAAGGTGCATCTTCTTTCTGCCTTTCCCCAACAATCAGGGACCTCCTGGTTGTGTCTGGTGCTGCAGTGTTGTAATTGGGTAAAACACCTTTAAATCTATTGGCTGAACACATAAAAGACAACCTCCTGATAATATAATATGCAAAAAATGCCACCAAACGTTATTAACGCCACCGCATGTATTTTCCGCGAGCGAGCGTTTTTTACGTCACCGCGCGTTCTGGCTGGAAACGCGCGGTGACGTAAAAAACGCGCGCTCGCGTAAAATACGGGTTGGAACTGCACGTTATTGTACGGACGATAATTTGCCTAATCGGCTTGCCCTAAGTTCCACTGCCGTATGCATGCGCATGTTTCGATAGATACAGACAGGAGAGGCAAAGAAGAAGCTTGCGCATGAACATGTCCAACCAACAACTCAGATTGATTGTTCACTCTGAATGTTGTTTCAAAATAGCAAACCTGGTTTCATTTCTTTATGTCCTGGATTTTGTAGCGTTTGTGGACGCTATGTCGCTACTTGATCAAAAAAATAACGTCACTACTGGAAAGTTACTTGATTCATAAAGCAGCGACGCTACGGTCAAGCTACTGGAAAATGTAGTTTAACTAATAGCTTCGCTACATGTAGCGGCGCTACTGCCCATCACTGGCTATGTTAGTAGCAACAGCTGCCCTGGAGGAGACAGACAGAGGGGAGGCCGCACAGTACCACGTGCCAATGCTAAATCTCACTGCAGAAAATGTAAATAATTTAATAGCAATAAAATTGGAACTCTGAACGATGTGCAAATCTCTCAGTTCTTCCTTAGCAGGGCACCTACTCTGAAATAAAAATATGCTATACAGCTCTTTAAAAAATACTTTTGTCTTTTTCATGTAATTGGGCTAAATCAGTTTTATCTAAACTAAGTAATGTAAAATAAATTATTGTCGTAACTTGATTATTTTAGTAAGCCATGTAGCTTGTTATAATCTCAGGTTTTGGACAGGCGTAATGTAGCCTCAGTGCACGTGCGATGTTGCTCACAGAGGGCAAGTGAACACTCAGGAAGTTTCTGTGTTTGCTCAGACACATGAAAAATTAGGGGGAACATTGGTCATGGCCCTTCTTGAGTTAGGCTTTAGTTTCTGTCTACAGGATGCACTCATCTAGATCTATGCTAGATGAAGATGAAGAGAGTTGTGGACTGCAGGTGTGATATTAACGGCTTACAACCTTTTAACACACTTTCACTCTAAAAATCCCAAACTATCCTTTTAAAGGGGAAGTCCGGTCAACAAGGAAAAATCAGGGGACCATTAGCTATAACTAAAACTAATATGTTTGTGGTTATTTAATGAACTTATCTTTAATCAATAAGAAAATAAAAACATAAATTGTCGTCTGGATCCCTGTGTATGGGGACGGCCATTACTGCCGATATTTGGGCAGTAAGGGCCGTCTGACATCACGTCCTGTGACGTGGAAAAGCGGAGCTGTGACAGCATTTCTCCGCTCTTTCCAAGCAAAGTCAATAGGAGCCGTTCTACACAGCTGCGATCATCAACAATTATTTCGGATTTCCAGAGGACTTCACCACTGACATTCGCGAGAGCCATTGTTACAGCAACAATGCCCACGTGCATGGCCATTGGATGTTCCAACACAACTAGTAAAAGTGGAAAAAACATTGCTTTCAACTTTCTGATTCATGAGCCACCGGGCTCGTTGCTGGATTGCCAACTTGAAGAGAGCGGATTTGCCATCTAACTTCTGGCCAGAGAGAAAACACGTCATATGCAGCAACCATTTCGAAGAAGAATGTTTTGAACATGACATGAGAGCAAGGATTTTCGGTAAGTCATTTTTTAATTTAGAATTTTTAATTTAGAATTTGCTGGGATGGTTACAGACCAGAGGGGCGGAGGGATACCACATGTGATGTGGTATCCCTCCGCCCCAGCATGTGCTGGAACGCTTTTATATTTTAATATTTATACAATAATGACCACCTGCCCTATTTACTAGGGGGCAAAGATAACTGAAGTCACTTCAGCGCGATCTCTCCTCCGCCGCAGCGCCGGTAAAGCCGTGCTGCGGCGGAGCACACGCGCACACACACACACACACACACACGCGCGTATATATATATATCTTGGGGGACCCAACTGAGTTTGCACTGGAAATAGGCACGGCTGGATTCCGTCAAAAGTCCGGTTTCTGTCAAGAAACTCCTCTAAAAAAATCCATATCGCTATCAGATAATGATAGCTCCACGGAACTCCCATCACTGTCACTAAGTACTTCATCACTCTCTGCTTCGTACAGAGCACCAGTCGTGGCCGTCTTGGAAAATAGTGCATCGTTGCTCAACAGCGGGCCCGCTGAGTGACGTCACAAAATGGGAGGTGACAGTACTATTCTAAGTTTTTTTTAATTAAGAATAATTTTCATTTAATCATGTTTATGTGAAGGAATCCATCTTGGTCAAGAATAGTACTGTCACCTCCCATTTTGTGACGTCACTCAGGGGACCCACTGTTGAGCAACGACGCACTATTTTCCAAGACGGCGACGACTGGTGCTCTGTACGAAGCAGAGAGTGATGAAGTACTTAGTGACAGTGATGGGAGTTCCGGGGAGCTATCATCATAGCGATATGAATTTTTTTTCTTGACAGAAACCGGACTTATTTCCAGTGCAAACTCAAGTCGGGTCCCCCAAGAGATATATATCTCTTGCGCGCTCGCACACACACACACACACCCACACGGTAAACCCGCAGCACGGTTTTACTGGCGCTGCAGCGGAGGAAAGATCGCGCTGAAGTGACTTGAGTTATATTTGCCCCCTAGTAAATAGGGCAGGTGGTCATTATTGTATGAATATTAAAATATAAAAGCGTTCCAGCACATGCTGGAACGCACAGATGCTTACCGACCAGAGGGGCGGAGGGATACCACATGGTATCCCTCCGCCCCTCTGGTCGGTAATTATCCCCACAAATTCTAAATTAAAAATTCTAAATTAAAAAATAACTTACCGAAAATCGTCGCTCTCATGTCATGTTCAAAACATTCTTCTTCGAAATGGTTGCTGCATATGACGTGTTTTCTCTCTGGCCAGAAGTTAGATGGCAAATCCGCTCTCTTCAAGTTGGCAATCCAGCAACGAGTCCGGTGGCTCATGAATCAGAAAATTGAAATAAGCAATGTTTTTTTCTACTTTTACCAGTTGTGTTGGAACATCCAGTGGCCATGCACGTGAGCATTGTTGCTTTAACAATAGCTCTTGCAAATGTCAGTGGTGAAGTCCTCTGGAAATCTTAAATAATTGTTGATGATCGCAGCTGTGTAGAACGGCTCCTATTGACTTTGCTTAGAAAGAGCGGAGAAATGCTGTCGCCGCACCGCTTTTCCACGTCGCAGGATGTGATGTCAGACGGCCCTTACTGCCCAAATATGGGTAATGATGGCCGCCCCCATACACAGTGATCCAGACGACAATTTATGTTTTTATTTTCCTATTGATTAAAGATAAGTTCATTAAATAACCACAAACGTATTAGTTTTAGTTATAGCTAATGCTCCCCTGATTTTTCCTTGTTGACCGGACTTCCCCTTTAAGCTGGAGCTAATGGGGTCAGAACCATCCATCATCGGACTGTACTCTGCCAGCTTTGGTTTGGTTTGATGTTGGATTTCTTGAATCTTGTTTGTTTTCAGTGAAACGTGTCCTACTGTCACTTGCTGTGGGTTTGACTCCGCCTCCTCTCTTTCACTGCTCCTCCTCTTTCTCTCACCACAGATGATGAAGATGGACCCCATCAGTAGACCCATCCCTGTTCAGATCCCCAGCCTCTCCCCCCAGCCCCAGACTCCTCCCTCCCGGAGCAGCTACACTGATGGGTTTGTTCCATGCGAGGACTCCTCCTCCTCTCCATCCCCGCCCTCACCTCCACCCCCTCTGCCCTCCATGGCGAGCGTGGCCCATCAAGCGGCACCTCCTTCCTCCTACGTGAAGTACAGCACTCTGGCTCGTCTGCAAAGTCAGAACCAGCCCAGGATACAACAGGCAGGCGGCACTGGTCCGGTTTCCCTACCCGTGCAGAGCTACAACACCCTTCCAGCAACCTACGGCACCTCCCCTCCATCCCCCCCACCTCCTCCCCCACCCACAATGCCAGATCCTGGCTCCGCCATGGCTGCTCTGAAGTTTGGTCCACCGAGCCCCAACTCTCTGCCGCCGCCACCTCTGTCAGAGGAGGAGGTACAGGAGCCTCACTGTCTCCCACCTCCTCCTCCAGAGGGCCTTGAAACCAACGGGGAGCCCCCTCCTCCTCCTCTGGAGCCCCTCCCTAACCCCTGCCCTCAACTCTCCAACGCAGGCCTGCAGCAGTTCTTGTCGCAGAAGTTTCCCAACATGGTTTACGACTTCAGCCCAGCATCACTACAGGACGGTTCTCCCCCACCTCCTCCACCTCCCACCGAACTTTCTCCCCCAGCTTCACTCCAAGCTGTCCGGCCTCTGTCCCCTAACGCTCCCCCACCTGCGCCTCCCAAAACCTTCTCTGGAGTGTTCCCCCCACTGACTGCGCCCAAACCTTCAGGCCCCTCCTCCCTCCCCATCGCCCTCTCCCCTATCTCTCCCAACCAGCCACTTCCTGGACACTGTCCTGTCAGAAAGCAGCAGAGCTTCTCTACAGGGCACTCCCCAAATCAGCCCCCTCCCACTCTTCCCAAGCAGCACAGCCTCTCCTCCAAAAACCTGGCCATCTCTCCCTCCTCCTCTAATGCTATCTCCATCGCGGCTGCTACCTCATCTTTGGTCAAACAAATCGTCAATCAGTTCCCAGGAAATGCCTCCTTTCTGCCTGCCTCCAGCTCTGCCCCTCAGTCACCTCCTGCTGTGAAGGCCAAACCAAAGTGGCAAGTAGGTGGTGTCACAGCTCCACAATCCCCAGAATTCCCCCCACCTCCTCCTGACAGCTCCATAGGTGATTTTCCTCCTCCTCCCTCTTCCTCCTCCTCCTCGAAGACCGACTCGCCCATTAAAAAGTCACCCTCCACCTCATCCACAGGATCCACCAAGCGTGGGCCTCCACCCACCCCACAAAGAGCCTCCTCCATGAAGGACACTCAGGATGAGAGGCCCAAGAAGGTAGAGAGCCTGTTGAGTAAATTTGGCCAAGCCCCTCAGACAGGAACATCATCAAGCTCCTCCTCAGCAACAGGTTCTCCTTCCAAAGACTCCACCGCTCTTCCTGCTCCGCTCCCCAAGCCAGGGAAGCTGAACCTGGCCAACCTGCCGCTGGTGATCCAAGGACTGCAAACAGGCCAGCAACATCAGCCCGACTTCCCATCTCCTCCTCCTCCACCTCCACCCAACCAGCATCTCGACTCATCATCTGACTACTTCCCTCCTCCCCCGAGCGAGTTGGAGCTGTTCCCTCCCCCGCCTCACCCCTCAGAGTTCCACCACCCTCCAAAGGTTGCAGTGGTGAACCCGCAGCCTCAGATGCAGCCTCCCCCGCAATCAGCAACATGCACCTTCTCTTCATCCTCCTTGTCATCATGGAAACAAGGCTCTGTGAAAAAGGGGGCGGTGCCCCCTCCGGCGATGAACCGGCGTAGTAGCAACACTGCACAGTACGACAACACAATCTCACTGCCTCTCTCGCCACCTCCTCTGTCTCAAACCCCGCCACCCTCCCTCTCTTCTTACTCCTCCTCCTCTCCTATACCCCCTACCTCCCCAAAATCTGCAAGCCCTGGCTCCCTGGCACTCAAGCCTCACTTCCTCGAGGATCTCAACCGCACACTGAAGAGAAAGTCAGTGTCCCGCCACGGCTCCCTCACCTCCACCCACCTGATCTCCTCCTCCAAGATGGAGCCCGTGGGCACCATGGACGACATGGCACTCCTCCCGCCTCCTCCCCCTGAGCTCCTGCCGCAGCAGGGGGTCCGGGGACACTCCCACACTTTGTCGCGGCACCATGGGCGCTCTCAATCAGCCAAACATGGCAACATCTCAGGCTATGCAACACTGCGGCGAGGCCCGCCTCCTGCTCCACCCAAACGGGATCAAAGCACCAAACTGACCAGTGAGTGGTAGGAGGCAGCGACTCTGGCTGTTGCTCACAAACAGAACTGACCAATTAGGTCCCATTGTCCCTGCGGAGAGGACAAATACCCATCTCTCCTTAGTCCCAAAACATTGGCCCTCGAATTCCAAGCAAGTAGCAAACCGTATTTCCTACTTCTAATCTCAGAATAATCCTCATTATTTCCACCGTTACATGTTTAATCCAACATGAGTAACAATATAAATATATAAATATATATGTATATAGTTAGCAAGATGGAAAATCACCTCTCCAGCTTTTTTTCATGTCTGTGCAGCTTTGCATTGAAACATACTAAAGACTTGAAGTGACCTTTAGCTGAAATATACCAGGTACTGCATGGACCGAGGATACGGATGGAGAGATCAGTGGAAGGGACCAGGGAAGAGGAAGGCCGACGACAACGATAATGATGATGATGATGTGCATAGAAGTGTATATTGTGAGAGCTGTGTGGGGAAGTGTGTGTGGGGGGGGCATCCTAGATGGAGCATTGCCATTTCTTTCACCCTTTTTTGTGTGTTTTTATATCAAATAATTTAATACTGGAAAAATATTGTAATAATTATTTTGAATTTTAAGAAGTGTAAAAAGAGAGTGAGTTTGAGCGGATGTTCGACTATTTTCTCCAAGCCCCTGGATGGCCAGAGTCGCTTGGTTTCATCTGATCGTCTGCTGATCTGTTGGTAGGAAGACAGAGGCTGGGTGTTCTGACAGGAGACGGCCCTTTGTCTTTGTTCAAACGGCAAGACCGTGCTCAGCTGAATTATTCAGGCCCCTTGAAGTTTTTCACATTTCCGTCATGTAACAAAGCACACCCTTCAGTGTTTTCATCAGGATTTAATGTGATAGACCGAGACAAAGGAGTGCATAGTTGTGAAGTGAAAGTAAGGTTATGGTTTTCAATATTCTTTCCAAATCAAAACATTTGGGATGCATTTTGTGTTCAGTGCCCCTGCCTCAAGACTTTGTAGAACTACATTTTGCTGGAGTTACAGAGGTGAGGAATGTTTTTCCCAGTGCTGCAGGTCTACAGGGGGGAAACGTTGCCCATTGTTGACAAGAGTTTTTTAGGTATTTTTTCTGAGTTTAGGTCAATCTATCCCATCATTCTGGCTTACCTTCCTGTCCCTGCAGGAGAAAAAACAGCCAACCCCACAGCATGACATTGCCCCCCACCGGGTTTCAATGTGTTTTCAGGGCGATGTGCTGGGTTAGTTTTCTGCCACACATTGCATGTTGGCTGTGTTGCCCACATGGCTTGTGGCAAAGCTGGTGGCTTTACTCTCTCCACTCCTCCATAAGAGTCAGACTGGTGGAAAGCCTAACCCAGAGGTCATAACAACAGTTCCTCCCACCTGAGCTGTGGATCTCCAAGCTCCTCCAGAGTTACTGTGGGTTTCTTGGCTGTTTCTCTCATCAGTGTCTTTTCAGATGGAGGTGTGTGTCCTAGTAGGTCTGCAGGCGGTCCTCTCTCCATGCCCAATTGATGGATTGCACAGAACTCTGGGAGATATTTAGAGCTTGGAAGATTATTTTAGAACTGAACCCCTGCTTTTAATGGAACCAGAACTTCCTTCCTGACCTGTCCCCTGAGTTCCTTGGTCTTCATGATGCTCTTTATTCACTCAAGGCCTCCATAGAACAGCTGGATTTAGACGACAATAGATGACTTCTGAATGCAGAGTTGCTCTGGCTTTTATTTAGATGCATCAGAGCAAAATCAGATGAATACATATCCTGCTACTTCACTGTTATGCATTACGTTATGTTCTGTTGCATTAAATCCCAGAAAACCTGTTGGAGTTTGCTTTTGTAATGTCACTGAATGTGAACCTGGTCAAAGGCTATGAAAACATCTGCAATGTGCTGTTGATGTCAACCACGTCTTCGTTTTCAAAAGATCCACTGTTCTTGTCCTGGCTGTAGGGATGGGGCCCAGCCCGGGGACATCCTGGGACTGGTCAGAATGTTTAAATGTACAGAACAAACATCAGCCAGTACGGTTAGCCTCTGTTTGCAGGCATTTTCCAGTCTGCATTGCGTATTATTGTTGCACCAGTTTTCATGTCTTCCCTTCCCTCGGACTCTCCAGGGCAGCTGGGGTACCGCTTGGACATCCATCCTGCCCAGGACCGCTGCTGTTTCTGGCCAACATTCCACTGAGAGGCAGGGTGCTACCCAGTCAGGCTGGCGTAACCCAGACCGACACCTAGAGGCAGTTTCAAATGAGCCACCCCCTAACATCTGTAGTGTGGCAAGATGGCAGAGCAAGCACACGCCCAGAGGTAGAACATCCATGCTTTTCACGGGGAGAACCCAGCTTCAGGTTGGATCTGGTGCTCGCACCTCTACCAGTGTGCCATCTCACCTTTCGCTCCCCTCAGCTCTGCACATTTAAAAATGCTGTCAGACTATGGGTTGAGCTCAGTCTGAGCCGAGCGTCACTGGTCAGCGGCGGCATGACGGAAGTCCTGAAACCAGCCTATTGGATCCGATTCCTGCACCCTGGAGCCCATCTGCTCCATGTAACTCCACCTGAGTTGTCTGTGGGTTCTCTGGTTCTGGCTGTGTTCTCAGTGTGTCTGTTTTTCCAAAAAAAGGTAAAAAAACAAAGCAGCTGGACTTGTTTTCCGTAGTTGAAGACGTTTCGCTTCCTCTCCAGGAAGCTTTCTCAATTCAAAAAGTCTGGAGTAATGTGGAGCATTACTGTTTTTGAATTGAGAAAGCTTCCTGGAGAGGAAGCAAAACGTCTTCAACTACGGAAAACAAGTCCAGTTGCTTTGTTTTTTACCTTTTTTTGGAATGACCATGACCTGGATGACTGAGAATCTTCACCAGCTCAGTGTGTGTGCTAGCCCTGGGACTAAGTGCCTGTAAAACATAGGGCTCCCCCTGCTGGCCGGTGTGTGGAAACATTAGGCGCCTCCAGTGTGGGAGTCTACAGCTTGACCTGTAACAGAGAACAAGCCCCTGTAGGCCTTATTCAGCAGAGCACTGAGATTGAAAAATACCATGGCTTTTGTTTACAAGGGTTTAGTAACTGACTACATTTCTAAAATAAAATATGTAGTCACTGACGACGTCTGCTGGACTGCAGGGCCACATGTCAATTCAAGATGAAAGGGAACTCCCTGGTTTTTGCAGGAACTACCATAACTTTTTCCAGGAAATCAGCTGTTTGAGTTCTTCTCCTCGAGCTACTCCATGTTTAGTGTAGGAAGGAGACATTAAAGGGTCTGAGAGGAAAATCTAACCTTGTATATGATCTTGAACTTCGAAGGTGGCACCAAAATCCTGAATGTTTGAGGGCAATGCCCTGGAACCCCTGGACAGGTTATTCTGACCATAGGTCAGAGCAGCTTTAATCGTAACAAGGATGGACGTTTAGAGGCTTAATTCTGTTCATTAAATTGAGGCTAGAACTGTACGTTATAGATTAAACAAGTTTCAAATGAAGGCAGAAACACGTTAGGTAGCTCGCTTCTCAAATATACAAGAACCCCTGCTGTCCAGGGGGAGAACTGACCCGGTCAAACTTGTCAAATCAATCAAGCAACCGAATACCAAGGAGCTCATATGAATACGACATTTCCTGGGGTGTGCTGTATTAAAATAAAACAACCAGAACAAAACAAGATAACAGCAAAGTAAAGACTGTACTCAGAGGGATGCTTCCTTTAACTGACGATATGTTTAAAGGATATTAGTAGTTTGTTTCTGAACTTGGAGAAGAAAACTCTCTTGGTGTGTTCATTTGTATAAATCCAGATTAGTTGGTTCAGGAGGGTAAAGCCTCGGAGAGGTCAAGTCCAAAATGGAGTGGTAAATATGAATTTTCTGGGGTTTTTTGGTCTCGCTCTGAACATGTTGAATGGAGCTGCCTTGTTTGATACAAGCCATTTTAAACAGATCTGGATCTGGCTCAGAACCTCAGTTTGTCAGTGACACCGTGGCCCGGGGTTGATCCATCTGTTCTGTTCAAATCACACCCAGCACCCTCGGTTCTTTAAAAAAAAACAGCCTGGTACCAGGAAACAGCTTTACACACTGAAATCAGCTGCATAGAAAAACCAGTGAGCTCACGGGAGTGAAGGTTCTGCGTCACTGGTTCCTGGTTTTTAACCGTATCCTGGTCAGATCAGATGAAGGTTTTATGTTCCTTTAATGTTTCTGCTGCAAATAGTTGCACCTGTTTCTTTTTTTCATTTGTCTCCTGATTCAGAATAATCCTGCATGACTCTATTGCCACCAAAACAAGAGCACAGCATCCAAAAACATCAACTTACTGCCCAGTTTCAACTCTTTCTGTGCAATTATTATTATTTTTCTAATGTTTATGAGCTATTTATTTCCAGGGTTTAGGGTGTGTTCTGTCACGTCTGTTCTGATGTTGGGAGGTAGACTTCCCTCATAGGAGGACTTCTGATGAACTGAAAGGAAAACACACACTTGGCACATGCAGCGGTGTGTTTCGGTGACGGCCAGCAACATCGGACGGTTCCAAACTGATCAGCGTCTCGTTCGACGACACCATGCAGCTCCTGCTGCTGGTGTCCAACCTGCTGATGCATTATAAATAAAGGAGGAAAAAGTCCAAAAAAATCTGGATGATGTGGAGTTTGTTGCAGGATTCACTTCAGTTGTTTCAGAGAGTGAGTTGCAGTAGTGTTGCTAAAGTTTTTATCCCCCTTAAACTGTCCCACATTTCATAACATATACAAACAAAATGCACTTTTGGTGTATAGATATCTATATATGGATACAGATATCTGTATATAGATATAGATATATATAAAAGAGGACTGTAGAGCACCTTGTTAAGTTATACTGTAGTATCAGTCACACAAATTAGAAAATACTAAATCTTTTTCGCACCTCCACATCAAATTATTATTAGTGTGAGAACTTTGAAGCGATTGTCCAAACTTTATTCTCCTAATATTATGACTTTGAGAATAAAGTCAGAATACTACAAGAACAATTTCCAAAAAGAAAATCAAATTTGGCCATTTGCAGATTAAAGAAAAAAAAAGTTATCAAGTTAGCCACGGAGGAGTAAATTTACACAAAAACCCCAGAAATTTTTTCCATCAATTTCAAATATTTGTGAGAGAAAAAAACTTCGTCCGTCCGTCTTCTTCCGCTTATCCGGGGTCGGGTCGCGGGGGCAGCAGCTTCAATAGGGAGGCCCTGAAAAAAAACTTTCCTCTTTTAAAATCAAATATTTGAGGATTAAATGATCATTTTCCACAATATTTTCCATTTGCTAATAAAACTAGGGTATTCTCTAACACTGCAAAGTTAGAAATCTGAAAGGTTTTCCACAAACTGAATGATTACACGACCCCTACATCGGGAGCCCCTGTTCAATTCAATGTTAAGATGTCAACTGGGTCAGTGGAGTGACTGTTATAAGAATTATTATTCTGAAGTCACTATGGCCTCACACCTCTCGGACAGAGGAGGCCTGGAGACCTGATGTCTGTGTATAAGATCCACTGTTTTCTGATTGTAAGGCCAAATGCTGCAGCTGCTGAGGGATACTGATTGTTTACGATAGACTGTCTTCGTTATGTCTCAAACCAAGGCCACGGTGCAGTATTAGGGGAAGCCCGAAAAGTGAGGCAGGCAGAGACAGGGCAGACAGAGACCGCAGCGGAACCGTGGGGTGCGATTACTTTCCATCTATGTGAATCTCTGCTCTGTTTCTCAATAAAAGTGCTGGAACGTCATACCACCGTCTCGTCATTTAGTAAAGATGGGAACTCAGTTACTATTGTTTAGAATTCCACCCAAAACTCCCATAACAGTGACCAGCTTGACGTAGGAACTGCCTGCCACACTTAGATAGCACTGACCCAAAGATTGGCACATATCTATCAGATACCACCCCGGAGGTGACACAGTTTCTCTACTGATGTCACAGTTAGGAAGGGTACAGCCCTTGGATGGGTGTGTACCTAGATCCCTATATAATGTTTGTGTGATGAGCAATCGGGGCTTCTTGCCGATCAAGAGCCCATCAGTGCTTATGTGTCTGTAACTGTTTCTCTGTCAAAAGTAGATAAAATATGACGAGAACGCGAGTACGCAGCACGTATTGTGTATTGGAACAGAAGCGTACTCGTGACGTCATCACACCCGCAGCTCTTGAGCATTTCTTTAACGTTTAAAACTATTTATACACTACACCATCATATCTTATTGAAAACGTTTTTTTTTTTTTATTAATTTCTAAAAAGTCTAATAAAATATCTAAAAAATTTAGACCCACAATTACAAAATTGTGGGTCTAAAACCAGCAATAGTGGGAATTTCTTTGTTGGGAGTTGTAATTGTAGTTGTAGAGGCGATTGAATCTTCTTAAAAAATCAGCACTTTGTAGAAGCAAAATGAGCGATACGAGCAATATTGCTGTTGCTTCGGTTATTGGTCAGCTTTACCAGCAGGCTGAAGAGGAGGTGATGCAGTTGAGGAGGCAAATCCAAGCAAGGAGAAGATTGATGCAGCAGAGGAGGCTCAGAAGGCAGGCTTTGCTCACCCATCTATTGTCAACTGGTAGGCATTTTAAGATTGACAGCCTATTTCCTACTTTTATCTTTAAAAAAAACATTGAGGATGGTAATAAAAACGTGATCAGGTTGCAATCGTGACTATTTCTCTATAAATAATTAAAATGAAGACCTAATTTTAACATTTTTAACAGTAGGGTTAAGCTACTTTATTGCACCTCCTCCTCACAGCATTGATTAAGAAAGGAAAAACCATAATTTTATGTCTGTCCACCTTTACAGTGATTAATCTATAAATTATGTGCAGTTAGTTCAGCTTATGTTTCAGTGAAATGGTAAAAATACCAGAGAAGGGAAGCCATTTGTTACATTTACTATACTTGACTAGTTTTACAACACTATACATTTTACCTTTTCTTTCTCGAGAACTATAATTTCTGCATGTTTTTTTTTTTTAACTCTTTTTTTATTGCATTTTCAGTGTTTAAACAAACATTGTCTGACGTATTAGACACAGAACAGAACAAACAAAACCTACATGACAGCTCTTACATGACAGATGAACATAAAATATGGTGCAAAAGGTGGTTGATCAGTCCCATGATGCACATATACTGTTCAGGCCCGCAGCAAGCCTCTTAGTAGTGTGGAGGAAAGGTCCGGTCCAATATAGTCCAAAAATGGGCACCATACTCTGTAAAACCGGTCTTCACTGTGATGCATGACATTAGTTAGATATTCCAAAGGAATTAATTCAAAAATGATTTTACGCCAACCACAGACAGAAGGAGCTTTGTCGCTGACCCACTGCAGAAGAATATTTTTTCTAGCTGCAAAGGTTAAGATATTGTACAATCTTTTGTTGGCTGCTGTTTTCAGACAGACACAAGGCAAACCCAGAATCAAGGATGTGGGATCCATGTCTAAATTAACATGAAATATTTTCACCATTTCACTTATTATTTCGACCCAGTATCTTTGAAGTTTGTGACAAGACCAAAGACAGTGAGTTAGAGTTCCCACATCAATTTTGCATTTGAGACAGAGAGGGGAAAGAGAGCGGTTAAAGAGGCTCCTTCGATGAGGGGAGATATGTAGTCTATGTAAGATCTTAAATTGTATTTCTCTTGTCCGAGTACAAATTGAGATCCCTTTTGCAAGAGACCAAATAATGTCCCACTTATCCTCATCTATGGTTATAGACAGCTCCCTCTCCCACACACCCCTGACACCCCGCCCATCAGTAGCTGAAATTCCGTTCAGCACACGGTAAAATGAGCTCAGAGACGCTTTCACTTGTTGATTAAACAGAATTTTCTCAACAGCAGATGTTTCAGGGTGGTCAATGAGGCTTGTGCTGTGAGTAATATAATGCCTTATTTGCAAGAAACGATAGAAATCCTGTTTGGAGAGCTTGTAAATGTTTGCAAGCTGTTCAAATGACATGAGCTTATGATCTGCAAATAGGTCACTAAGGGATCTGATGTTCTTGTTAGACCATTGTCGAAAACCAGGGTCCGAGGAGCCCGGGGGAAAAGCAGGATTATTTATTATTGGGGTAAAAATGGATGTGATATTTGATCTTTTCTCAAGGCGCCGGGTAATTCGCCATGCTTTTAGAGTATTGATTGTTACCGGATTTGCACAGAGGGTTTTGATTTCTGTAAAATTTTTAAAAAACAACAGGTCGCTTAGTCTGCAGTGTGACAGTGCTGTCTCAATGTCCATCCAAATTGAGGTTTTACCCGTAACCCATTCTTGTACAAATCTCAAATGGGCGCAAAGTTGGTAAATTTTAATATTAGGCAGATCTAGGCCGCCCCTTGTGCTTGGTAGATGTAACACAGCCAACTTAAGCCTGGGTCTGCGCTTGCTCCAGATAAAAGCGCTAAGCCAACCATCTATATCCTTCAACACCCGCTTAGAAAACAACACAGGAATCATTTGGATAGGATACAGTAACCTAGGCAGGACATTCATTTTGACCAGAGCAATGCGTCCCAGGAAGGAAATGGGAAGTGACATCCATCGCTCTAGGTCCTGTTTGATTTTACAAAATAGTGGGGGAAAGTTGGCTTTATATAATTGATCAAAGGATGGGGTAATGAAGATTCCTAAGTACACAAATCCACTGGGAGACCATTTAAAAGGAAAGGGAGGTGTAGTAAATGGTATTGTTGAAAGGATGCCGAGAGGCATCGCCTCAGATTTAGTTAGGTTAATCTTGTAACCGGAGAAACAACTAAATCGGTCGATCACATCGAGAAGGCCCGGTATAGATGTTTCAGGGTCGGTTAGGAGGATCAGAATATCATCCGCGTATAAGGTTATTTTGTGACACAGCTGTCCAATCTCCAAACCACGTATCATGGGCGTCGTCCTAATGGCCTCTGCAAGTGGCTCTATAGCCAAAACAAATAAGAGAGGCGATAAAGGGCAGCCCTGCATCACTCCCCTATGAGTATTAAAGTATTCGGACTTGAGTCCATTAGTTAAAACTGCTGCCTGTGGTTCAGTATATATAATCCTAATCCATTTTATAAAATTTACCCCCAATCCAAATTTGTCCAGTGTATAGAGCAAGAAAGACCATTCAATTCGGTCAAAAGCCTTCTCTGCGTCTAGAGAAAGCACCAGTCCACTAATAGAGTTCTGCTTGAAAGCTAGGATAGCATTTAACAAGCGTCTTACATTGGAAGCTGAGCTCCGACCCTTTACAAAACCTGTCTGGTCTTCTTTTACCAATGCTGGCAATAACCTTTCCAACCGAGTGGCCAGGATCTTGGACAGCAGCTTCCTATCTACATTTAGAAGAGCTATGGGCCTATAGGATCCGCATAAGTCAGAACACTTCCCCTTTTTTAAGATCAAAGATATATTGGCCTCCTTCAATGTCTGTGGGAATACTCCTGTAGTAAAGGAGTGGTTGAACATGTCAAGAAGAGGGTCTGCTAGGATATTTTGAAAATGTTTGTAAAATTCGGAACAGAATCCGTCAGAGCCTGGCGATTTCCCATTTTGTAACGCTTTGATAGCTTTAATTACTTCAGTTTTAGTTATGGGGCTATTGAGGGCAGTTCTATGCTCTTCTGACAGACGTGGTAAATCTATCTGAGCAAAGAAGTTGTCCATGAGCTGCCCTTGCTCCTGATTTTGATCAGAAGAGTAGAGGTTTTCATAAAAAGTCTTAAAACAAATATTTATTAATTTGTTTTCGTATACCTTGTGGCCACCTTTGTCTGTAATAGCAGCAATAATTTGGGATTCTGTGCGTTTTTTCACATAATATGCCAAGCATTTGCCTGCTTTGTCTCCATGTTCATAAAACCTCTGTCTTGAGTATTTGATTTTCTTTTCTGCTTCTCTGGTGAGAAGGCAATTTAAAGCTGTTCTAATTGTCGTGATTTCTTGCCACAATGATGGTGATGGAGAGGTTATATATACTTTTTCTTTATCAGCCAATTCACTCTCTAAAGATTTTTGTTTCTCCTGTCTTTTGCGGTTCTTTGTTGCAGAGTACGAAATAATTAAACCTCTGGCATAGGCTTTGCATGTTTCCCACAAGACAGAGGCGTTACTGGCAGATGGAGCATTAATTTCAAAAAACATTTTAAGTTCACTAGAAAGGTTGGAGGTGAATTTCTCGTCTTTAAGAATAGTGGTGTTGAATCTCCAGTGGCGAGAATGATATAACTCTGTTTTAAGATGAAGTTCCAAAATTACTCTTGCGTGGTCAGAAATAATTATACTGGTTATGTCGCATGATAAAACTGACTGTAAGGCGGTTTTTGGGAGGAGAAAGTAATCAATCCTAGTTTGACACTTATGTGGGGAGGAAAAGAATGTATATTTTTTACCAAAGGGGTGGATGCATCTCCAGGCATCTATAAGCCCGAGCTCCTCACACAGAGCACGGAGCGCATTGGCCTGAGGAGAGGGGGGTACGTTACTATGCGGAAATTTGTCAATAAGCGGATTTAATATCAAGTTAAAATCACCGGCAACAATGACAGTGGAACTAGAAAGAAATGGAGCCAAGTCCAGAAACATTTTGGTTAGAAAATTAACTGGGTGGGCAGGTGGAAAGTACACATTCATCATTACAATACTCTGACCATGCAAAGTTCCTTTGATTATCACATAGCGACCACTCGGGTCCTTAACGCTGTCAGATACTATAAGAGGTAAATTCTTTCTTATCAACACTGCTACACCCCTGCTTCTCGATGTGAACGACGAGAAGAACACTTGGCCAAATGGCCCTTGTTGTAACTTTAAATGCTCTATATCATCAAGATGCGTCTCTTGTAACATAGCAACATCTATGTCATCTTTCCTTATGCATGTAATTATTTTTCTCCGCTTAATAGGGCTGTGGACACCCCGTACTTTCCAGGTGCATACCCATAACTTATTCATTATTAGTATTATTAATGATCCAGACAAACCATATTAAGACATGTGAACCACCATGCACTGAGTAAGAGTTGAGTAGGTGAACAAAGAGAAATAAAGAAAAGTGATACAAAGATCTGTACAACAAAACATTTAACAAACAACAGTTTGGCAACAACCCTACTAAACATGTAGGGAAAAACTTCCTTCTCCTGCCTGCCGCTGGGAGCCAGCAGGTGCAACAAGCGCTCACCGCGCATCTCCTCATAGGCATAAACACACTACAGTCCGCTAAGCACACGGCAGAGCAGAATTGAACATTACTTTTCACCTCGTTATTATAAGTAGCAGGAGGGAGAAAAAAAGAAAAAAAACACCAGGCACGGCATTGCCCTTCTGAGTTCGACTGATACTCACACCGTTCCATAGGGCACTGTTCGGACGCGGTGCTGGGAAAAATAAATCCGGTGTTTACAGATGTTTAGGGCAGCAATTCCACGTAAGTGGCGGCTGCCTCCGGTGTGTCAAATCTCTTCACTGTACCGTTGATAGACAGCTTCAGAATAGCGGGATAAAGGAGGGCATAGTCCACATTCTTCCTCCTGAGGGAAACCTTCACCTCATCAAAAGCCTTGCGTTTCTTGGCCACCGCCGCCGAGTAATCGTTGAAAAAGGAAACTTTAATCCGATCCGCTGGCTGATTCGGCTCCGTAGCGAGGCGCCGAGCTGCCGTCATCACTCGTTGTTTATCAGCGAAGTTGTGAAGTTTCATGATGATGGGTCTTGCGCGTTGGTTAGTGCCCGGTCTCGGTGCTAGGGAGCGGTGAGCGTGGTCAACCTTAATCTTCCCGGATTTTGTTGGTAGATTGAGATGGGAGGGGAGCCACGTCTCCATGAAAGTGACTAGGTCTTTTCCCTCCGTGCCCTCGGGCAGTCGAACCAATCGAAGATTGCATCTGCGGCTGCGGTTCTCCAGGTCATCAATATGATCTGCCATGTCGGATGTTTGCTTCTCAAGTTTCACCACTTTAGCCTGCAGCACGTCCATCGTGTCTTCCACGCTCGAGATCCGTGTCTCAGCCTCCCCGACGCGCGTCGCCAGGGCCTGCATCTGGGACGTTTGTTCGCGTATAGCAGCCAACACGGTGTTGACTTTGGCGTCCAGTAACTTTGTGATGTTATCAGTTATCTTGCTCAAAGCCAAAAGGATATTTGGGTCGACGTCACTTTCATATTCTGCGACTTCAGCAGTGGCATCCATTTCGTTAGTGTTTTCGGGTTCTACAGCAGTAGGCCCCGAAGCATCGCTGGGTTGATCCCCCGAAGCAGTATTTCTCTTAGATTTGACACGAGGCATTTTCAAAAAGTAGTCAGTCAGGCTCATTATAGAGCTACTCCCGCGCACATTTATAACGTTTTACCAGGTGAACACGTGTTTTAGACGGATATTTCAGCTAACTCCACCGGAGCTCCACAGACGAGGTGCTCACACTACGACGCCATCTTGCCTCCCCTAATTTCTGCATGTTAAGCAGTTATAGTTTTATGGTGTCAAAAGGTGAGAATTGAAAAAAAACAATTATGGTAACATTTGGCATTTTTTATTTACAGGAAGAAACAGAAACAAAATATGTGTGGATAAACACTTCTGTGCCAATCCTCCAAATATTTTTTAATGAAGGGGACCTAAAACCAGCCTTCTAGCTAAACAGGGCCACCATCGTCCTCCTCCTTCAGCTGCTGCCCATCCAGAAGGCCCATGGATGTCCACAGGAAATAGAGGTGCTGCTGACCCCCTACTGGCTGGCCCGCAGTGAAAACAGCTTGCCAGTAAGATCTCTTACCTTCTTGTCCTTAAATAGAGCCCGCAATGACACACAATTGATACATAGATTATATAAATTGGATAGAAGATTAAGACATATCAGCATATTACCTAAACTACAAGTTATTTTATATTTGGTACAGGTCTAGTGGAGGCACGCTACAACAGACACCACGCCAAGGTTGATTAACATCATTGGGCGTGCCTTTGGGGGTCTGAAGACACGGTGGCGTTCCATCCTCTTCAGGGCATTGGAGGTCCGCCCGACGTTTGCCCCAAAAGTAATCACCGCCTGCTGCATCATCCACAGTATTTGTATAGAGGCAGGGGACCAGCTTGACGAGGAGGATGACCATCCGGCAGCTGAAGACAGGGAGCTGCTCCAGCTGGCTGCATGTTTAAGTAAACATGACTACACCTGACCTAACGTAGATCAGTTCTAGTCATGTCCACATGCTGCTTCATTTCATTTTTTCACCACCTGTGAAAATACATTAAATAATCGTTAAATATTTTCCATTCCAACTATTTTTAATTGTAAGTTTATAGGCATTGTCTATTTGTATAAGATCTTAATAGGAGTTATTTCTGTTTTAAACCATGTTAGTAACTGTTAATAATTTGTTGAATATATTACACCTTCATTCTTTTCCAAAGATTAAACATTTGTATAAAGTACATGTCTGTTTTTTCATATACTATTATTACTATTGTTTTCTTTCCCTCTTTCTCCTCTCAATTATTTGTGTCCTGATTAATAAAGCAACACACGTCAGTCAGATAAACACAAAACAAATAAATCATAATCAGCGGTATTATGCACACTACTTTTTTAAATTACGCACCAACTCTGTAAACAGGCCACATAGGGAAGCTTAAAAGTATAATGTTCTCGCCTCAAACGATCTGAAAACGTACTTTTAAAGAACAGCAGCAGAAAAGGGAATTTTTTTTACTTACCGCTGTGAGCTCTGTTTGCGCTGTCTCGAATCAAGCTGCGGCCGCGGTGCATTCTGGGCAAGCCGTCAGTCTGAAGAACCATAGACATATATTATGTCTATGTGAAGAACGCACAAGTCTGCTCTGATGCATGCTCGATAAAGAGGGCGGGCGAAAACAACATCCGGGGAATTGGGCGCGTTCTCTTTTTTTTTTTTTTTTTTTTATTGAAAGAATTATACAAACCACAAGGCAGCAAATCAGAAGGTGCTTCAATACAAAACAGAAATGAGAGGCATGGATGCAGAACAGCCACAAAAGGACAGACAAAAAAAAAAAAAAAAAGAATACATTGAAACCATTGAAAACAAGGCAGTTACGAACTACAAGACTGCTAACTTATGTTCTACAATAATGTTGATCATGTTTTTTAGCAATAGGAGTCACCATTATTTTAAGTGCTTTTATATAGAGTAGAAACTCATTGAAAAAAGTACAAAATTTAGGAGGCATTTTCTTACATTTGGACTTATGTATGTATGACTTTCCAAGAATTATGATAGTATTTATCAGAAGGGATGTTTTTTTACAGTCCAAGATTAGACAAAAAATAATGTCTTTCTGACAAAAAATCTCCAGCTGAGGAAAACTAGGTTGTAACCATATGAAAACATTTTGCCAAAAAGCATCAGAGAAATTACAGAGAAAAAATACATGGTCAGTAGATTCCATATCAGTATTGCAGAAGGAACAACAATTGGTTTCAAATCCAAAACGCTTATGTAAAAAGTCATTGGAGGGATATATATTATTGAACATACGATAATGAATTTCTTTCGCTTTGGGGGGAATAGGAAATTTCAAAAACTGTGTTCTCAAACAGGGCACAATATCTTTAGGAAAGAATTCTAAGATAGAATTTTTGTAAGATTGAAATGGAAACAAGATACGAGTGAATAAGTAACGAATAGTTTTATTTTGAATTGGAGTCTCTCTGAAATCACAATCACCTATTAAGATTAGAGGAAGTTGAGGAAGGATAAGGTTAGTGGATGTTGATAAAACACTTCTAATCAAGATCAAAATAGAGTGTGGAATAGCTTTGGTAATAAGCTTGAATGTTTTTAGATTAGTAAAATTACCATATTTAGTACAGAAGTCATTAAATGCTAAAAGATGGCCACTATTATCTACAAGGTGAATTGGAGACCAAATACCATTATCTAACCAATCCTTATAAAATACAGACTTGTTTTTAATAGTAACATATCTATTATTCCAAATCGGGGTATTGTGTGGAGTAAAATTATGATTGTATAGAAGTTTCCAATATAAAAGGACTTGTTGGTGGACGAGAGATAATTTGATGGGCAATTTTTGAATTAAGTAATCACATTTAAGTAAGAAATCAATGCCTCCCAGCATCTTAAAGATTTGCCTGGGAAAATGAAACCAGGTGTTATTTGTGTTTAAAAGTGATTTTAACCAGTTAATTTTCAAAGTTCCATTCATGAACTCAAAATCAATGGCTTCTAACCCTCCATCTTCATATTTCTTAGATAATAAAATCTTTTTAATATAATGTGTTTTTTTCCTCCAAATGTAGTTGAAATTAATTTGATTTATTCTTTTAATAGCTCGATTGGAGATCGCTAAAGAATATGCTGGAAAGATACATCTTGAAATACTTTCCATCTTAGTCAAAAAGACTCTACCTAGTAAACTAACATCACGCAGCAGCCACAAGTTGAGCTTAGATTGGCAGTTATCTACTACTTTCCAAATATTTTCATTTTCTCTGTCAGCATAGTTTTTGGTTATAGTAATACCTAAATATTTCACAGTAGATTTTATGGGTATGCCATAAGCTTCTGTTAGGTGAAGTTGTGTTTGATGAATAGGCATCAATTCACATTTATTTAAATTGAGTTTCAACCCTGAAGCTTTAGAAAATATGTGAATTCTTTCCAGTATCTTTGGGACTTCTGATAACTGCTTCATAAAGATGGTAGTATCGTCAGCTAGCTGGCTAATAAGTAAAGGCATACCAAGAGCATCTAAAGGAGCAATATTAGAATTTTTTATAAAAATTGAAAGCATTTCCACAGCAATTAAAAAAAGAAATGGGGAGATGGGACAACCTTGTTTCACTCCGCGTTCTATAGTAAAACGAGGCGAGGTACCGCCTGGTAAGGAGACAGAGCTCTTTGTGTCCTTATAAAGAGATTGAATAATATGTCGAAATTTGGGACCAAATCCTAAAAATTTTAAGCAGCTAAAGATAAACGGATGTTCAATGGAATCAAAAGCTTTATAGAAGTCGAGAAACAAAATAAAGCCATCATCTTTTATCAAATAGTTATTGTAATGTGACTATCGCAAGCTAGGTTAGTCACTGAGGGAAGGACGTAGGTGTCTGTCTGACTCGCTGACTGAAGGAGGAAACTTGGCTCCAATACTGGTTGAAGGGTGTTTATTTTTCTTCTTCTTGCACAATACACTTTAACAAGTTTGTATATTGACTGGAAAAATACTTTGATTATTGATTTGTTACTTTGCGGTCAACAGAAAATATCGGCCCCTATGTCAACCCTCTCTGTCACAAAAAAAAGACAAAAAGAAACAAAGCTCCATGGGCAGACACAGGTGCTAATTATCAGGCCATCATCCACACCCAGCCACGCCCACATACACACACACACACACACACACACACACACACACACACACACACACACACACACACACACACACACACACACACACACACACACACACACACACACGGACATATATCCAAACACACTGGCTCCCTCTTGTGACCAGTGCTAAACACATCCATGCCTCTACAGTTATAATCTAGGAGATCAAGTACTAAGCAAATATTATTGTGAATGGACCTTTTCTGGATAAAACCAGATTGGGATTCATTAATAATTTTATGCAAATTTGATTTCAGCCTGTTGGCATAAATCAGGGTAAGAATCTTGTAGTCAGTGTTTAGTAAAGTGATCGGTCTGAGATTATCAAGAATTCTATGGTCTTTACCAGGTTTGGGGATTAATATAATTACTCCTTGTTTCATAGTTGGTGGGAAAGCCAAATTGTCCGTCACTTCATTAACCATATTAAAAAAGGGTTCTCTTAAATGGTTCCAGAAATGTTTGTAAAAATTGGATGTAAGACCATCACACCCAGGAGATTTGTTCAAAGATAAACTGTTGACAGCTACATCCAACTCATTGATAGAGATATCAGCATCACACAAAACTGCAAACTCTTCATCAATGCGAGGTACAAGATTCAGGATGTGACTGAAAAAGAAAGAAGCATTATCAGAAGAATATGAAGAGGAGTAAAGATGGTTGTAGAAGGAGAAAACTTCTCTGGAAATCAAAATAGGATCAATTATAATTTGGTCATCCACCTTCAAGGCTTTAATAGAGTTTTTTCCTGCCTTCTTTTCTCAAGATGACAGAAATAAGAGGTACTTTTTTCCCCTTCTTCGATCCATTTAGCACGAGATCTAATGTAGGCGCCTTTCGCCTTATGAGTATAAATTTCATCCAGCTTAGTCTGCAGATTTTGTAATATTTGTTTATCTTCTTCAGTAGGAGAAGTCTTACTGCAATAAGTGTTTATATCTTTAATTAAACTCATTTCAGAAAGCCTACCATTTTTACTTAACTTTTTCGCAAAGAAAATGCAAAATTTGCGTATTCTAAATTTTACGAATTCCCATCTGGCAGAATGAGAAGATAAAGACAAATCTGACATTACCTCAGAGATCAGAGAAAGAATTCCACTTTCAAAGTCTTTGTTTTTAAGTAAGCTTGAATTAAATTTCCAATATCCTACTATACCTTTACGAATACCAGGATTCAAAGTCAATTTAATTACTGCGTGATCTGTCAGAGGAGCTGCTGACATGGAACATTCTGAAACAAAATTTCTCATGGAGGCGGAAATTAACCAAAAGTCTATTCTGGATTTGATTGTATCATTTGGCTTAAACCAAGAATATTGTTTTGTGTTTGGATATTTGAAGCGCCAGGGGTCTAGTAAGTCAAGAGATCCACAGAATTCAGTAAGTGTGGAGTTGGAACTGCGTTGGAAACGAGAAGGATGTCTATCAAGTACTTCATCGTAAACCATGTTGTAATCTCCTCCTACAATAACGTCTGCAGATGGATAGGAGAGCTTAAGAGCTTCAACATTCTCGGAGATTTCAGAGAGTAACTGTTTTGCCCAGGGGAGTTAAAACCATAGATATTCACTAAAAAAGTATGATGCCCGTTAAGATCTAAAACACATATAAGCCAGTGACCGGTCTTACTAAATTTAGAAGTAAGTAATTTCCCAGGTGAGTTATAGAAAAGAATTGCTAAACCTGCAGATTTAGTGGTGCCGTGATCAAAGATAATTTTATCCCCCCACTGATTAATCCAAAATTTTTCATCTTCTGGACAAGAATGAGTTTCTTGCAGTAAAAAAAAGTTGGCTCTTTCGCCCTTACAAAACAAGAAAATAGCCTTTCTTTTGGTGATATCTCTTATGCCCCTAACATTAAGTGAAAAGCAAGAAAAGGAAACATTCATAACTGAGAAAACAAGAATTAACAACAGTAGAAGAGAAATACAAAACTTGACAAATCGCACAAACGAAGCGATTGAAGACGATTTATAATAGAAGAAATATTGACCCGTTTAAGTCAAAAAATAGAACTTTGACTTTCCAACCTAACCAACATGGTCAAACTATTGTGAATTTGTAACTTTCACATTCAAGACAAAACATAATGAAAAAGTCAACTAGGTAATCTTTTGTCCGTTTATATATCCAATTCCACCTCTGTAGTAAGCCCGCTTTCCTTCTGCTCTTGCTAGCTGGATCTTTGGCCACATTGCAGCGCGCGACTCCCTGTCAGCCTTGCAAAGATCTTCTATGAAGGCGATGCGCATCTCTTTGCAAACAGCCGAATCTTTGGTCATTCTCCACAGTACATCACGATGCATTCTTTGGGTAAACTGGACGATGACTTGCCTGGTTTGATTCTCCGTGTGTCTGCCAAGACGATGCACTGAATCCACAATGTGATTGATGTTTGAGGCCCAAGAGGGGGAAATCTTCACCAGAAGGTTCGTCACCACTTCACGGATGTTTTCACCATCTTTCTCTTTCAAACCTCGAATTTTTAAATTCCATCGACGCTTGTATCGCTCAAGCTCCAGGACACGTTCCAAAAGCTCTGTGTTATCTTTTTTAAAAGCAGCCACTTCTTTCTCGGTGGACAGGAGTCGCGTTTGGCAATCTTTAATCTCAGCAGCGTTGAATTCAACAGCTTTAGCGATGTTAGCCAGCATACCGGAGTTTTGTTGAAGTTGAGAGCCGAGTGTGTCAGTTTTATCAGTCAGCTGCTTTATCGCGTTAAGAACAGCACACATGTCATTTGAATCATCTGCTCTTGAGTCTTTCTTCTTAACAACTGGTGGGGTTTTAGCGGGAGAAAATGGGTCTTTCCTTTTAGAGGTTCCGGCGGTGGCATCAGCTTTAGCAGCATAGTCGTGGTTAGCTAAAGCTAACTCCTCAGCACGAGAGGAGGAGAGAGATTTTTTGGACGCCATAAGTCTTCTACCAGTTAGTTATTCTTACCGTCTTGCGATTAATGATTAAAGAAGTTCGGGTGTTGAGTTGGCATTGGTTGGAAAGCAAAGAAGTGATGTAAATTGGGGCAAAAAAAAAAAAAAAACGGAACTTACAGCTCTGGCTGTACGCCATCTTGCCGGAAGCTCCATTCGGCGCGTTCTCGATTTGGCGTTCTCGGGTATTGGAACTGTAATCGGGCTGAGGCTGATGATGTGTCACGAGTACACGAGCACACGAGAACGCTCAAGAACGCATTATAGCTGTGTCTCAATTCAGCGGTTGCGTCCTTCGAAGGACGCATTTTAAGGCCGGTGACGTCACAACGATGCGCGGAGGCTGTCCCATTTGGCAAAAATTCTGAGGATGCTTAAAATGCAGCCTCAGAATGCGTCCTCCTTTTCCCCGAATTCTGAGGATGCACCGATACCATCCTTAGTGGCCTCGCCTGCCATGAGATTTCCCGAGGTACTTTGCACGCTTTTTTTTAGTAGTTGAAGAAGTAAAAAGGCTAATTTTGCGAGACATTTTACTCATAATGGAAAGCAGCAGCAGCGCTGGCAGTAGTGCTGAGTACACCTTTAAATGCAAGTAGTTTGTTTTTATTTTTTTAACTGAACATCTATTAAAATACGTGACGGTAACGGAGCCACCGGAATTTGTAGGACCAGCTAAAGCTAAAGTTTAGAGCTAATCTGTTGATACGAGACGTTCAGCAACATTAAAAGCCTTCATAAAAA